>NC_058372.1:106797424-107100454 GCF_018350175.1 Felis catus | reverse complement strand
GAGTTTCCAGATCTGAGGTAGTTCCCATCCCAAGAACGCAATGACTGAAAAGGAAACCTAATTCCGTCAAAGAAAGACCATGCAGCCCCATCATAAGTATATACGTTAACTCTTCCGACAAGGGAACCTATAGCCATCTACTCAGACTTTTCAAGGACTATTAGATACAGAATCTAAGATGTCAATCATACAAGGATGTGGAGAAACGGGAACCCTCTTATACTGTTAGTGGGAATATAAACTGATGCAGCTGCTCTTGAAAACAGTGTGGAGGTTCTTCAAAAACTTAAAAATATAATTACCCTATGACCCAGCAATAGCACTACTGGGAGTTTACCTAAAAGATATAGGAATGCTGATTCATAGGGGCACATGTACCCCAACGTTTATAGAAGCACTTTCAACAATAGCCAAATTATGAAAAGAGCTTAAATGTCCATCAACTGATGAATGGATAAAGAAGATATGGTCTATATATATGATGGAATACTACTTGGCAATGAGAAAGAATGAAATCATGCCATTTGCAGCAATGTGGATGGAACTGGAAGGTATTATGCTAAGTGAAATAAGTCAGTCAGAGAAAGACACATATCATGTTTTCACTCATATGTGGAACTTGAGAAACTTAACAGAAGACTATGGGGGAAGGGAAGGGGAAAAATAGTTACAAACAGAGGGAGGGAGGCAAACCATAAGAGACTCTTAAATACAGAGAAAACTGAGGGTTGATGGGAGGTGGGAGAGAGGGGGAAATGGGTGATGGGCATTGAGGAGGGCACCTGTTGGGATGAGCACTGGGTGTTGTATGTAAGCGATGAACCACGGGAACCTACCCCCGAAACCAAAAGCACACTGTACACGCTGTATGTTAGCCAATTTGACAATAAATTATATTAAAAAATAAGATGCCAATCATAACAGGGGGCCCAAATGCCATCATGCCCTCCTCAATAAAGTGGAGGCTTAAAGAAGCCAGGGGATAAATGGAGTACCAGAATACATGACATCTCCAGTGTGTTTGCAGGCCATCCTATGGTACTCTCCCAAGCCCCAAATGCATAACTGAGATGGATATGCTTCATTCTTAAATTTCGCATTCCTAACACTTGGCAAGAAGTACAGAACAAGTTTGGTCTCTTAATTTTAGAAGCAACAGATACTGCCCCAAACCAAATTAAGTGATGCAGAAATTTTCCACTTTCTAGTGAGACTCAAAGAAGAGAAGACTCTGCAGCAGTTCAGGCAATAATACAAGTTTCCTTGCTGCTAGGACTATACAACCCAATAGATTCAGTGGTACTATAAGTATCCAACAGAGATGACAATTCAGAGCTCTATAATTCTGAGTCAAGGTATGCCTCCTGCTACAAAGAACCACCCACCATTTGAAAATAAGTTTCCTTATACTACAGGGTCCTAGTCGAGACTGAGCACCTGACTATGAGACATCAAGTGACTGCAGATGGAAGTATATTGTCCAATAATCTAAGTAAAGGTGAGCTTGCACAGCAGTAATCCATCATATGATGGAAATGATACATACAGGATCAGGTCTGAGGAAGTCCAGAGGGCACAAGTAAATTTCACAAACAGATGACTGGACTCCCACATCACCACCTTCTGTTGCATCAGTGATTCTCTGTCATTCCATACCTATGGCCTCATGAAACGTTCCTGTGACCAACTGACAGAACGGAAAAAATCTAAGCCTACTTTAAACATGGCCTGGTTCTATATGTTGGTACAAGTGAAAATGGTCTGCTATTGTACTATATCCCATTCATAGGGTTACTACCACTAAAAGCCTGTGTTAAAAATGAAGTCTCATAGTGGACAGAGATTGGAGCAGGCACTTGTTACATGGAAGAAGAACTAGCCTGATATAAGGATATATATGCTTTTCTGTGCAGTGGTGAATTACTTGGCTGATTGATCAGGGGCCTAGGATGAATAAGACTATACTATCAAGTATAAAGCTTGGGAGAGAGGCATATGAAGTGTAGGAGTAGAAATGAACATGCACATCCTTGTGTCTTACACTGTCTCCCAGAGAGCAACCAGGTAGACAAGATTCTCTTCATGTAAATGTCAACCAGCCTCTGTTCTTACTACCCCAATGCTAGTACAATAGGCCCATGCACACAGTAGCCTTATTAGTAGGTATGGAGGCCATGCATGGCCCCAGTAGTATCGATCACTTTTCACTAAACTGAAATAGCTACTGCTTCTGCAGAAGTTCTGACTTGTCAGCAGCAAAGACCAATACTGAGCATTCAGTAAAGTACCAAATCTCAAGGACACCAGCCAGGTACTTAATGGCAAGCTGATTGCATTGGATCCCTCACCCCTCTCTGGGGAAAGAAGTGATTCATCCTTACAGGAACCATCTCCTATTCTGGATATGTTCTTGGCTTCCTTGCCCATAGCATCTCTTTCAGGATTATTATCTGAGGGCTTACAGAATGATTTATTTACTGACATGGTATCCTTAATAACATCACTTTGGACTAAAAGACCCATAGTAAAAGAGATACAACAAGACAACAATGGACACAAGATAATAGGATCCACTGTTTCTACCATACACCATATTATCTAGAAGAAGTTGATCTGATAGAGTGTTAAAATGGACTAGTAAGGGTTCAGTTAGTTTGGGGACAACACCCTATATGATTGGGAGTTGTCCTACATGAGGAGGTATATGCACTGAGCCAATGACAAATACGTGGTGCTGTGTACTCAATAGTTAGAATACATGAGCCTGGACACCAAACTAGGGAAGTAGGAATGACTCCTCTCACCATCATACCCAGTAAGCCTCTTATAGAATTTGTGCTTCCTATTCTCACATCCTTAGGCTCTGTTAAATTACACATCTTGGTTACTGTTGGTGGGAAGGAGAAAATCTCTACTACCAGGGAGTACTACAACAGTCTCACAAAATTGATAGCTATGACTGCCACCTGTTCACTTTGGCTCTTTATGCCAGGGTACATGCAGATAAATAAAGGCATTTTTTATACTGGAAGGTAAATTTATATGTTGTCATAAGCACCTGGCTAAATAATGGGGACAAGGAGAAGTATTTCTAGATCACAAAAGATTCACTGGGATTCCCCTTTTTCTTTCATGCCGGGTGATATAGCACTGAATGAAAAACTGTAGCAACCTCTGCCTGACCTGAGCATGGGCATAGCCTCCTCAGGGGGTGAAACCTGGGTCTATCCATCAAACAAATAATTCAGACCAGCTAACGTGCTTGCCAAGAGTAAGGAAAATCTATAATGGGTGGTGGAGAAGGGACCTGATGAATACAAATTGAGGTCTTTGGACTAGTTGTAGCATGGGACATCTGTTTGCTACACTAACTCTGTTGCCTTAAGTCCTTTGGAGAAGCCTGCCATGACCTTAAAGAATTGATGACTGAATGGATTTTATATAGGGCAAAAATGGATCTGAAAAGTTTCAGTGATAGATTGTAGCAGATACTTTTGGTGTCCTGTGGCACTTCATTTGATTTCAGCTGCAGAGGTGTTGGACAGTTCCCATGCATGCCAAGGTTCCTACTCAAGTGTCTGCTGCATCTTTCTGCCTTTCTGACTCACCTTTCTTTACAAAGCCACAGGAGCTCACTAAGCCTACACTGAATGACCAGACATATGAGAGGATTATTCCCCTGGAAGCTGCCCTCAATTAATGAGTGAAATGAGTCAATTGATAAATGCATCAGCCTTTTGTCCTTGGGCAGGAAAATTCTGAGATGCATTCTATGTGGTTTCTTGGAGGGTCCTTAGTAAAACTGAGTCCCAACTGATCAACGTGGTAGCCAGCTCAATAATGTATTCTCAAATGCCTTTTCCTTCTTATCTCTCTCAGTTTCTCTGCTTCCCAAGATTACCTATTAAGTAAACTACCTGATTCAGTCTGCTTTCTGAGGAATCCAAACAAAGTGGATGGATAAACTAGTTAGTTGCTCGTTGATTATGTTTTATAGAAAGGGTTGGCTTTGTTCATAAAGGAAAAGCTAATTATACTTTGGGTGGAGAAAGTAAAATTAACTAAAATTTGGGAACATTTAGTGAGGATTTTTTTGTGCATCAAACATTTTAGAAGTATTATATACCACTTTCAAATGATTGATGTGACAGCAATGAACTTTCTAAATTCATGGGGAAGGAACAGAAAAAAGAGAAAGAGAGAAAGAGAAAGGAACACAGTCCCAGACATCAACAAATAACAGTTAACAGGAGTCATACTCCTTTATAGTAATGTCTACCAGTTTGCAGCCAAATGGATTTACCACTTATTTGGATGTGTTAGGAAGTAAACACAAGAGTTGGTATATGACTGATTGTAGTATATCCAAATAAATATAAACAAATTATGTGTTCTAAAAATATGAAATAATTCAACATGTAATATATGGGAAATATAGAAAATCCTCAAGATCACTTAGTTCAATATCCTAACTTTACAGATGAAGAAAAAGAGGTGGTTTAGTGGCACAATCAGTCCTGGAATAGAAGAAGGATTTGGATTCCATTATCCTTAGAGACTGTCACCAAAGTAATGGATGTCATTTGGAAAATGTTTAATACAAAAAAATTTCTGTACATGTGTCAAGTTTTACAGAGATCTGGTGTGTTTACTGGTACCACTGGAGTTCAGTTGCTTGTACACATTCTTTATTAATTCTGAGTTCCTTATGCTATTAAGCTTTGTTGTAAAACTTTAGATTAAGTTTCATTCAAGTACTGAATATTCCTAAGAGGCTTAACAATGTGATGCGGAAGAGAGGAGAGTTAGAAGGTTCTTTAGAGATCACCTGCCCAACCAGGCATTTTTGTAGATATTTGGTTCCACTCTCAATTTACTCTCTGATTTGAATTCTATGACCCTTCTGATCCAAATGGAAAGGATGGGAAAGGAAAAATGGAGAAAGAAGAACATTCCCCTACCTCGTTCTTCTTTCAAACTTCATATCTAGATGTCCTCTATAGCTAACCATGACCTGGGATAGGAAATGATTATTTCACTCCATGAAGGAAGCATTCAGTAGATACTTCTTGGTTGATGCAACAGTATTTTCTGTTTATCTGTTCTCTGGAATAGATTTCCCAAAGGTAGTGAGGGTATATTTCATTGAAGAAGTCAGTGTCAATATTCTTATTGTGTTAAAATACACATAACAAAAAATTTACCATTTTAACCACTTTTAAGAGTACCATTCAGTGCATTAAGTATATTTACATTGCTGTGCAACTATCACCACCATCCACTTCCAGAACTTTTTTATTTTCCAAAACTGAAACTCTGTGCCCATCAAATAATAACTTCCCATTCCCATCTCCCTCCAGCCCCTGGCAACAACGCTTCTATTTTCTATATCTCTGAGTTTGATTACTCTAGGCACCTCATATAAGTGGAATCATACAGTATTTATCCTGTTGTGACAGGTTTATTTCATTTAGCATAAGGTTTTCAAGGGTTTTCCATGTGGTAAGCATGTGTCAGAATTTCCTTCCTTTTTAAGGCTGAGTAATATGCCATTGTATGTATATACCATATTTTGTTTATCCATTCATTTATTAATGGACACCTTGGCTTCCACATTTTGGCTATGTTAATAATACTCCTAAGAACACCGCTATACAAATATCTCTTTGAGTCTTTGCTTTTTATTCTTTTGGGTACATACCCAGAAGCAGAATTGCTACATCATATGTTAATACTATGTTTAATCTTTTGAGGAGCTGCCATAGTGTTTTACACAGTGGCTGTACCATTTTTTCATTCCTACCAGCAATGTACAAGTGTCCCAATTTCTCCACATAACACTTGTTATTTTCTGTTTTGTTTCTATAATCACCATTCTAATGGATGTGAAGCAGTATTTAATTGTGGTTTTGATTTTCATTACTCTAATTATTAGTGATCTGGAGCATCTTATCATCTTTTCATGTGCTTATTGGCCATTTGTATATGTTCTTTGGAGAAATGTGTACTTACGTCCTTTGCCCATTTTTTTTAGTAGTCTCTATGCCAACGTGGGACTCAAACTCATGACCCCAGATCAAGAGTTGTATGCTCCAGGGGCTCCTGGGTGGCTCAGTTGGTTAAGTGTCCCACTTTGGCTCAGCTCATGATCTCACGGCTTGTGAGTTCAAGCCCCACACCGGGCTCTGTGCTGACAGCTTGGAGCCTGGAGCCTGCTTCGGATTCTGTGTCTCCTCTCTCTTCCCCTCCCTAGCTTGTGCTCTGTCTCTGTCTCTCAAAAGTAAATAAATGTAAAGAAAAAAATTTTTAAGAAGAGTTGCATGCTCTACTGACTGAGCCAGCCAGATGCCTGTTCCTATTTTTTAACCTGATTGTTTTGTTGTTGAGTTATAGGGGTTTCTAAATAAATTCTGAATATTATTCCCTTATCAGATATATAACTTGCAAATATTTTCTCCCATTCCATGAGATGCTTTTTTACTCTGTTGATGATGTCCTTTAATGCACAAAAGTTTTTAATTTTAACGAAGTCCAGTGCAGCTATTTTGTTGTTGTTGCTTTTGGTCTACTAACTTTTAAGATCACATTTCAATCCTAATATTAATTCTTTTTTTTAATGTTTATTTTTTTTTGATTTTTTAAATGTTTATTTATATTTGAGAGAGAGAGAGGGAGAGAGACAGAGTGCAAGTGGGGGAGGGGCAGAGAAAGAAGGAGACAGAATCTGAAGAAGGCTCCAGGCTCTGAGCTGTCAGCACAGAGCCCAACATGGGCTCGAACTCATGAACTGCAAGATCATGACCTGAGCCAAAGTGGGACGCTTAACCAGCTGAGCCACCCAGGTATCCCAAATGTTTACTTATTTTTGAGAAGGAAGTAAGGGCAGAGAGAGAGAAAGACTCCCAAGCAGGCTCCATGCTGTCAGCACAGAACCCTACATGGGGCTCAATCTCACAAAATGTGAGATCATGACCTGAGTCAATATCAAGAGTTAGATGCTTAACGACTGAGCCACCCAGGCACCCCAATCTTAATATTAATTCTTAACTTCAGGTACTGCTGCTTGGGTTAATCTAGGTTTTCTGGAGTCTGATGTATATACAATTTGGGAGTCTTGAGAGAAAAATACAAAAAAATTATTTTCATAATTTTTTAGTAAATTTTTAACCATGTTATCACTAGTTAGGACCCCTCCTGGAAGGAGACATGGACACTGCATTAGCTTCATTAATCAGCCCTTACAGCCCCCACTACCACTTTCTTCTTCCCTCCCCCTACCATTTCTAACAATTCAGAAAGTGTGTAGGGAATTTGAGAGCCTGGGAGGCATCATTCCAAATATAAATCATAATTGAAAAATCAGAGCTTGGAGGTTTTAGAATAAGAAATTTCTAGTCAAAGAACATCAGAACAGAGATTCTCCTATGAATAGCTTTAAACTATTGTTTAGTAAACCAGAAAGAACTGGGTATAAAATATCTAGTTCTGTCTTCTAGCTCTATTATTAATTGGTTTTGAAAATCTGTGCAACTTAACCCTTCTTTTTTTTAATGTTTTGTTTAAAAATTTTTTTAAGTTTATGTATTTTGAGAGAAAGAGAGTGTGGGTGCGCAAGCAGGGAAGAGGCAGAGAGAGGGGGAGAGAGAATTCCAAACAGGCTCTGCATCATCAGCACAGAGCCCAAAGCAGGGCTTGAACTCAAGAACTGTGAGATTATGAACTGAGCCAAGATCAAGAGTTGGATGTTTAACCGACTGAACCACCCAGGCACCCCACAACTCTACCTTTCTGATCTTCAATATGTATAAAGGAATAGGTTTGGACTTGAACTCCTATTCCAGCTCTAACAGGCAATAATTCTTCTTACTTCCAGCTTATTCCTCTACCTGTTTTCAGTGACTGCTCCCTTGTACCAGCCTCTACCTCTGCTTTACTATGAGCCCATGTCTCCAGCATTGTTTCCTTTGGCCTGATGCTTCCATCCATGGGTTATGACTCTTCTTCAGAGAGAAGCTTGAGGATATCATAGACAACAACCGTGCCTAGACAGATGCTTCTTTTCATATACTAATAGCTTCTGGTTTCCTCTTTGTAAGCAACCTTCTATTGTATTCAAACTTGATTACCATATTACCTCTTCTACTCTGTATTGGATTGCAACTGAACATCTCCATTTGGATGTCCCATAGGCACCTCAAAAGTAACAGGTTCTACACTGAACTTATCGCTTTCTCCTCTAGGCCATCTCAGGTGGAGCTCTTGATTGCTTTCTCTTCCTCGGCCTCAATGTCCTGTTTTACTTTATGGATGTTTCACATACATCCGTTTCTTTCTATTCTCGCGGTCATAATTTAGGTCAATGTTCCATCCTCTCTCACTTGAATAAGTGCAAGAGCCTCATAACTAGTCTCCTTGCCTATAAAGCTGCCTCTGAATCCATTTTCCACAGTCACAAGAATTATGTTACTAAAGAGCAAATCTGATTGTTTCATTTTCTGTGTAAAGCCCTTCATTAGTTCATTATTGCTTTCAGAATAAAGTCCCAACTATTTATCAAGGCAAATAAGCACCACCCCCATGAATGATCTTGATATCTGCTCTATCTCATATTTTGACATCCCATCAAGCTCTTTGCTCCAGCCATACCATACCACTTGCTGCTCCCTAAGTGGATTATGTTCTCTCTCACCTTCAGAGTTTGTAGTCTACCTTCCTACCCTTTTTATCTGAAAAATTCATCCTTCAGAAGTCTGTTCAATTATTGCCTTTGTGTGTGTGTGAAGTCTTCTCTGACACCTCAAGCGAGGTTAAGTGCCCCTCTTGTGAGTTCCTTTAACACCACGTTGCATTGCACCTTATTCTTTGTGTTTCCCGCTAGACTGCTAACTTTTTGAGGACAGAGACTGATTCTTAGTCATTACTGCAACCTCAGCACCTAACAGCACCTGGCACACAATAAGTATTCAATAAATATTTCTGCATA
Source organism: Felis catus (assembly GCF_018350175.1). NCBI lineage: Eukaryota > Metazoa > Chordata > Mammalia > Carnivora > Felidae > Felis > Felis catus. The sequence goes on along the minus strand of NC_058372.1, from coordinate 107,091,471 downwards.
AACCATCTCATGAGAGAAACAGGTACTAAATAAAGATTTCTTGCCTAACTAGCTTTTCCTGTTTTCTCTCCTATTGCATGCCTCCTTTATTGGATTTTTAAAAAGTGAGATTCTGGGTAATAGGATTTTGGGTGTATTATATTATTCTTTATGTTTATATTATTTATAATTGCATAGAATCCTATACAAGATGACCTGTGTTATCCCATTGTGGTAGAGCAAAAATATTAAATTCATGGAATGACACTGGATGTCTTGTGAGCATAGTATTTAGGATAAGGCTCCTCTTGGGCTATGTCGTACAGTGACGCCAGGATCTCATGTGATAGGGTTCAGCGTAAACCAGGGCCGCCACCTCTAACTGCCCAGTTAGAGTGCGAAGAGACTGATAAATACTGTCTCTTTTCAGAGGAGGAATTTGAGGAGCAAACAGGTTCAGCTGAGGCTATACATTGATCTCCTTATTATACACTTTCCACTATATTATAGAGACAAAACTAAAAACACCTTCTTTGCCCTAGCAAGACTTAATTATAAAAATTTAAGGAAATGAGGAGTCTTTTGAGCATACATTTTTGCTTAGCATGTAAAGGATATAGGAGTTCAAAAATGAGTGTTCATCTTCTATGCCTAGAATTTGATGAAATAACACTAGCTCCTAATTCTGTTTAATTTCATTGAATCATTAGAGTTTAAGAGCAAAGCAAAATTTACATGATATTTGTTTCTGGCTATCTGCTCCATTCAGACCTTGGAACTAGACCACTTATTTTGGGGGACTTGTGGCGGGGGGGGGGGGGTGAGTACCTAGCACCTGGGAAAAGATGTAGCCAATTTCAGTCTTCTTTTCTGGCATTCCAACAGTTCTGGAACTATTTCATGATGCTATTCAATCTTCACCTTGTTGGTTTAGATTTGTTACAGTCAGATACTTTGTGATAATCTTGTCCCCAGTCGGATTTGTTAATAATCTCAAGTTTATACAATGGTTAGTTGCATCCTAAAGAGAAATTACATATTATAATGTGGGGGAATTCAGTTCTGCAAAACTGCCCGGAGAACAGAGTTTCTAAAATAGGCACAATTCTACATTTTTAAAGTTTCTGTTAAGATCGCCCTAAAACGAGTTATTTACTTCAACACAGGATACACTTAAAAATTTAAAAAAATCACGATCTACAGGAGTAGAGATGTTAGGAGAAAATCAGTAGGAAGTAACACATTTAGAGAGGTGAAAATGCACAAGTAATGACACATTTTGGCGCAGCCCCAAAACCTTAAGGAGCTGGCATCTTGTTCCAACTTGTTTTTCCCCGTTGTCTGGAAGTAGATTCCATATATAATTGCCTCGGGCTCCATTAAGACTGGGAAAAAGTAAGGGTGCAGTGCTGTGCTATTGACTGATGAGGTATGATCTCTCCACACACACATACTTGACGTTGAATGAAGTACAAATGCCTGGCACTTAGTAGGTCGGCCAACTACACTGTAACCATCATATTTGCATGAATTTGAAAGGTTTAAGGGAGGGATTATTCCATTCCCAGCTCTTTCATTACCCACGTTCTGCGGTGCTGAGGCCAGCTTTGGGAGGGAACTGGATGTGAGCTTGACGCCCTTCTTGGGGAAAAGCTAGTTAGCCCAAGCGCACGCGATGTTACACGTGGAAAACCGTCAGTAAATCGGCACGCGTTCTGCAAATCGAAAGGACCACAGCTTCATCCACTCTCGCAGAAATTTTTACGTAGAGCCCCACGCACGGCACACAGGGCTCGCCGCCCAGTTGGGGGCTCGGGGATCCCCACCACAAGGTGAAGCACCTGGCGGCGCGGTCCCGGCGGGCCCTCCCGAGGCGCCTTTTACCCGCCGCGAGGCTGCGGGACTGGCGGTGGCGGCGGCCCGGGGCGGGGCTTGGCTGCGGAGAAATGACGTCGTCGTCCCCGCGCGCTCCGCGGGCCGCGCGCCCTGGTAACGGCGGCTCCGCGGCTCCCGCGTCCTCCTCCATGTCCCGCCTTCCCCCGCACCAGCCCGCCCCGTCTCCTCCTCCCTCCGCAGCCCCGGCGGCGGCCGTCTTGCCAGGTCCCTGGTTCCGGGTGGGAGCGGGACTTGCGGGGCCACGCTGCCCACGACGCCCCCGCCAGGAGCCGGCTGGAAAGCTGGCAAGAGCGGGCCGGGCCCGGAACCGCCGCCGCTGGACCCCGGGCGTCTGCCCCGCGCCGGTGTCGTCCGCGGCCTCGAGCCGGCTGGGCTGCCCCGTCCCTGGACGGGAGTGACGGGGAGGGGGGTGTCGTGGGCCGGAGGGCGCCTGCGGCCGCGGCTGTCAAACGCCGGGGGTCGGGTCCGGAAGCGGCCGCCCGGGTTCTTGCCTCCCAGACGCTGTTGCTCCTCGGCCCGCCCCCGGAGCGCGAGGACGGGTGCCCGGGCCGGGGTCTATCGGGAAGATGGCGACCCCGGGCATGAGCTGGCAGCAGCACTATTACGGCGGCCCGGCGGCCGGGGCGGCCAAATTCGCGCCCTCTCCGGCCGCCGCGCAGCAGGCGGGGCACAGCATGGACTACAGCCAGGACCTGCACCTGAAAATGAGCAAGAAAATCGCCCAGCTCACCAAGGTAAGAGCGCGGCGGCGGGGTCAGCACGGCGGGGACCCCATGTGGGCCGCGACGGGCTCAGCTGCCAGGCTGGGAGGCTGCGAGCCCCGCGCCCGGGGCGAGTTGAAGGGGGCTTCTGTGGGGAAGCAACAGCCAGAGACTAAGCTCCAAGAACCGTTCAAACTTCGGTGGAACGCCGGAGACGTTCATTTAAACTAGGTAACTCACCAGCACGGCTGGGTTTATGGGACTCGCACCCCGCTGCCCTTTAGGGGGTAAGCCAGCACAGAACAAATTAGGATCTACTTCCTTTATTGCACAATAATAAATCACTTTAGTTTTGCTCTCATGTATCTGCCCAGACTTCACGAGCCTTTATACTAACTGTATTAAGTACAGTACCGTATTTACCCAACAAGACCCGGAATCTTCCCAATTAATCAGTATCTTCTGTTGGATACGTACTTAGGGGAGAATAAACCTGAACAATGTAGGAGGGTAAAACATACCTTGCGTGCCATTTTGGGGATTTAATGAGTCATTCCTTACCCTGACAAAATGTCAAACACGGCTTGTTAGATGAATCATGTGTCTGCGCTTAGTTAAATGTTTCAGTCTATCAAAAGATAATTTTCAAAGCGCATAAGTCTGCAAATTTGGCCAACTGTAGTTTAGGATGGTGAGCTTTTTTCTAGTTAATGTTGATAATGAGAAGTTGATATCTGTGAAGCAAGAGCAATTTCAGACCAATTCTATTGCTCTGTTTAGGTATCATGAGCAATCTTTCAATACCTGTTAATGAGAACAAGTGATTCGTGGTTTCAGAAAGTAGAGGTGATCTCAATGTGTTTAAGCTGAGTTGGCTAACCACTTGTTAGTAGTGTGGGTATGATGAAGAGAGGTGGGCATCATGGGCGTTTACTAATAGTAAGTACTGATAGTAAGTCTGACTCTTTCAACTCCAAAATTCTCATTTTATAATTCCAGTACTAGTTGGCACTATTGAGAAGGTAGAGTAAGACAAAGCTGGAAGAAAGGAAACAGGAGTGAAATGGGAATGAAAAGAGGGTAAAATGATTTTGGTGAAGAAATATGATTGAGGGTAGAAAGAAAACTAACATGATAGGACTGAAGAAGGAGGTCTCCTACAGAAGAGCATTCAAGGAAAAAGGAGCAAGAACAGGATGGTAAAAGTCAGCCACGCAAAGCAGGGCAACACTGGGGGAAATTTTGTGTTTTGGTTTTCATTTTAGGTCCACTCTGTCTCAGAGCTTACTATGTGCCCAGTTTTTACTGCCTAATCTTGTGACAGATGATTCCCATATTCAGAGGAAGGAAGGCCCAGGAAGAAACAATAGTATACCATCAGGGCATTTATACGTTTGGGAGCTCAAAGCCCGGTTTCCTGAAATCATGTTTGGTCTTCAGAATACTGATGTTCAGAATGAAGCACATGGTTATATATTTATTCTGGCTTTTCTTATGGTATGTCCACAACACCCATTGTTCTTATTTGAGATTGTAACCCTCTAGGTTCCTGCCGTATGTAATAGAAACAAGTTGGTAGTGGAACTGTGTGCAGTTGAATAAAAAGTTTCTCATCTCTCCAGTAAACTACTTTTATTTTTACTACTTATGCTTTTTCGATTTTCTGTTCTTTTATCAGAAAAAAATATTAGCACAACTGTTAAAGTTGAGAGTATTGATAGAAGCTGCTATCACCTTCTCTGATTACTCACCTTTACTCTAATGAGGCAGGAAGCTGCCCCCATACCAGTGCTCCTCAAGGCTCCAGTACTATTCCTAATCTTTACTGTTACTTGGACTCTCTGATTTAGTGTTTATAGTTACAGTCTCTAAACACCCACACCCCCTTCTCTGCTAAGTGCCTCGGACATTTAATCTCTTACACTAGAGTTTCTCAGTCTTGGCATTGTTGACATTTTGGATTGGCTAATTCCTTGTTGGGAGCAGGCAGGGCTGTCCTGTGCATTATAGGATGTTTAACAGCATTCCTCCTGTTACCTAGTAGATTCCAGTAGCACTCCCCACCTGCACACACCATCATGACAATGACCATGTCTTTAGACATTGCCAAATGTCCCCAGGAGGTGGAGGGGACTCCTCTCATGTTGAGAAGCACTGACTTATACTGGAATATCTATCCCACCCTGTCTCTTGCATTTATTACTAAGATAAGATGTGACAATGAAGTAATAAGATAATAGGACTCTACTGGAGCCAACATCCTTTAGTTCTTGAAACCTACAATAAGACATGCATCCCATATGTACCATTTTGGAAACTGTCCAATTTTACAGTCACAAACACTTCTTGTAAATACTGTACAATCAGAACAATATCATGATTAATATATCAACTGTTAGAAACTTTACTGGTATCTGCTACATAGAATTTTCACTTAGGAAGGGTTTATTCACATTAGTAGAAGTAGGTTGGAAGCTTAGCGTATATTTCAGAATTAAACATTATAATCATTAAAATAGGATATTCTATCTTTTGGAGAGAGTCAGTAGTACTCAGCTCTTCAGCATTATAATTAGCGTGGCTTGGGAATCTGACTTTCTTGAATTAAAACTCCTGCTCTTACTGATTACTAGTAATATGACCTTGGGCAAGTCATTAAATTCTGGACCTCAGTTTCCTAATCTTTAAGAGAGGGATGATGATACTATAACTCTCTAAGATAGTAGGCTCTTAATTCAGGCTGTCACTGAAAAGAGAATCTGTGCCAACAGAATATTAATAAAATAGTGGATAATATATTTTTAAACTCTTCCTCTCTTTTTAAAATAAACTAGTTTGCATTTAATAGTATTATTATATTGTATTTATTTAGAGAGTTTTCTGCTAAGTTCATAAAAAATATATACATTAATTCTATTTGAATTGCCGAGTTTAAATTTTTCACATGTATTCTGCATTGTTGTAGAACAGTATTGAAAATACATGCATTTTTCAAATACTTGACTAGTTATGAAAGGATAAGGATGAAAGTAATCTGTATTATAATTAAAAAAAGTTTTTTTTACATTTATTTTTTGAGAGACATAGAGAGACAGAGCGCAAGTTGGGGAGGGGCAGAGAGAGAAGGAGACACAGAATCTGAAGCAGGCTCCAGGCTCCAAGCTGTCAGCGCAGAGCATGTTGCGGGGCTCGAACTCACGAACCGTGAGCTCATGACCTGAGCTGAAGTTGGACGCCTAACTGACTGAGCCACCCAGGCGCCCCTCTGTATTATAATTTTGTACATAGTAAGACTCAATATGTTTTTAACTAAAAAGCCAGCTCAGCTGCAGACATATTTGTTCAGATTCTATTTCCCTAGAACCTAACATAGCAGCCATCTCCTAGAAAGAAGAACAGTAGTTTTTAAAGCACCTTTTATATAAGGGGCACTATCCTAAATGTTTGAGATATAGCATGGAGCAAGACACAGTCTCTGCCTTTTAAAGTGAATCTGTTATATTCAGGCCACTCCAGCAAATTTTAAGAATCACTTTTAGATTCTTGAGTCATGTTATGGCAGGTTTCTGGGATTGTTAGTGGCTGAACCATCTTAGGATAGGCAGAGAAGCTGGGTGGGTTGAGTTATGTTTAATAGGATCATATTTGTGTGCTTCTCTACTCTCTGCTGTGTTGCCTCTTTATTGTATTAGGGTGAAAAGCAATATATGTAATGTAATTATAAACAGCTTTTTTTGTGTGTTACTCATTGTCCCTTTCAGTTTGTGAGGCTGGCTCATCTGCCTGTAGATAAACTTGACTTTTCTGGTGGCTGTTAGATAATACAAGTTGTCTTTCAGTAACTAATTGCAGAAGTCTCAATTTGATTATTAAAATGTTCAGTGCCAACAAATAAAGACCCGAAACCAAACCTAAATTAAGGACAACGCTTCTCCCCCATGCCCATTCCCAGCTCTGCCCACTACGAGCGGGAAGCCAATAATCAGGAAGGGGGGCATCATGACTTTTTTTCTTCTGCCTGGGCTTTTCTCCTCTTGCTTTGTCTTGCTGTTCCTGATTTAACACCCCCTCTACCCTCCCATCCCTGTTGGAAAAAGAAGAAGGGAAGAGAGGAAAGACTAGTAGCAAACTTCACTTGAATGGTGCATGGTCATCTAGCTTCAGTGCTGTTATAGATTTGGCACACATTTAAAGCTCATTCTTTCCTCCTGCGTCTTCTACCTGCTGCCTCCATTGCTCAGGATTCCTCACTTCAGATTGCTTGACAGTGAGAATGCGTCTGTATTCTGTAGCTGGTTGCTTACTCCTTCCTCAGCCTCTTGGATGTTGCAGGGTCTTCATGTTTATTTTGCTGAGGTCTGTTCAAGCTTCAGGTAACCCTCTTGGATACACCTAGGTGACGCCAGCTTACTCTGTCTCCCATAGGACCCACCTTGGTCCATGGGGAGCATTCATTCTTTGTCCAGACAAAGAATGTTAGTCATATTTGAGTGGTTTAAATTGATTTCTTGTATTTTATTAATAGGCACAAAAACTTGATATACTGTTTATCAGTTGTCCAAACTTTTATAAAGGGACGCCTTTAGAGTTAAAAAAAATTTAGAGCTGGAAGAAACCACAGATTCTGACCAGCCTAACCCTCTCATTTGATAGGTGTGGGAGTAGAGGGCCGGAGTCATTTGAAGATTGTACAGCTTGCCCCTGGCAGAACCTGAACACGAACCCAGAGAGAAGGGCAGCTGTGCTAGCAGGTCTCTTTTCCCTATGTCTTCCTTCTTTCTAACTAATACTACTCACTCATTTTCTAAGAAGCTGGAGACTTGTTGTTTTGGTGGTGGTTTTGTCATGTTGGAACCATGTTTTGTCTACCATCTCAATCACAGATTTCTGGGGACAGTGAACCCATGTGATGTGCTGTCTCTCCGTATTTACAGGTTGTACAGTTTACAACTGTGGCTTTGGCAAATTTGTAACAGAGGTATTTTTGTATTCTCAGGTAAATGTCATAATATTTTTATGTTTTCTTTAACAGCTTTAGTCATTCCAGACTTAAAAAATGTTTTAATTACTTTGATTTGGAGACTGTCATACTTGGTGTCAAAGTTACTACTAGGGGGTTATTTTAAATTTTTTTCCTTACACTGCTTGCTTTCTTAATTGGATTGTTGCTTAGGTCTCATTCCTGAAGGCAGGAAGTTGGAAGTTTACCAGTTTTTCTCCCTTCACCCCTCTCTCTGTGTTGTTTGTTTGTTTATGAAAATTATTTGCTGTCTTTTAATTGCCAACCTCTTAAAAAATGGTATGAAAGAGGAGGTTCAGCAAAATGTTAGTGAAACAGTCTGGTCATTTTAATTGAATTAGTAAGTAAATCCCTATACTTTAATTTTGAAAATTATTAGTATTTCTGAAAACGTTGTACCTCATAAATTTGAGATGAGAATGCAGAGTAAGTTGGGTCTGTAAAACCATTTAGCTTCTGAATGATAATAGGAGGTAATTGGTGGGTGGGGGTGGGGGGGTTGGGGGGTGGGGGGGGGATGGGAAGAATGGAGGAATAAAAAAGAAAACCAACAACTTATTTTCTGTCCTTTCAGTTTATCTTGGGAGATCGAAAAAGTTTCTAATCTTTGAGCATTCAAATAAACTTGAATATTATGCCATGAGATCGGATTGATGTGAATAATGAAAATTTGTAATGCCATATTTGTTTTTTCACCACTGTAAGTTTCTATTTTGTAGACCACTTATGAGCGAGAAGGACATTAACTAAGCCAGTCAGAATTGGTATCCCCCTCAGTCTATTTTGAAGATAAACATCTGAGGGAAGGTGGGAGACAATTGCTAAATCAGGATTTTTTTTTCTTTTTTTGGTAAATAAAAGCGATGTTAAAAATGGTAGTTTGATGTGGGGAAATATTGTTATTAAAGTTATATTTTATATCCCAAGCGTGATCTGAGCCACAGAGGCTTTTTTAGATTGAGCTGGGAACTTAACAGTTCTTTGAAATATTGAAAATAGTCTCTGACCGCCAATCAATTAATATATAAAGGTGAATTTTGGAAACACCAGTCTTTGCAAGTTGGGGATTACCAATTATAGTCAGTATTTTGGTATACTTAACATTTGAGACCAAAGCAAGTATTTTAGAAAATAAACTTTTTATTCTTAGCTTTCTAAAGTTAAACCACAACAGTGAATACTGTCATTTGTAGGTCTCAAACTTATTTCATTACTGATTACATCTTTCCCACTAAACCTTAATGAGAATGTACACAATTAGTGAAGTTGAATATGTAAATTTTTGTCCTATATCTTTTACCTTCATTTTGAGATATAAAGGGAGGTTGAAACTACCAAAGGACCTATAGTAGATGGAAAAACAAAAGACTTAGTGGTCAACCAGAATATTTGGGATTTGGACAGTTTAGATTCAGGTCCTAATATGCCACCTAATTTATTACAAAGGATATAGTATTTTTTTTATGTTTATTTATTTTTGAGAGAGAGAGAACATGCAAGTGGGGAGAGGCAGAGAGAGAGGTGGCAGGGACAGAGGATCCAAAGTGGGCTCTGCACTGACAGCAGCCCAATTTGGGGCTCAAATTCATGAACCATGAGATCATGACCTGAGCCGAAGTCAGACATCTGACCAACTGAGCCACCCAGGTGCCCCAAGGAGATGTATTTTTAATGACTTCTAAAAATTATGAATCTATATTTCTTGATTTATATGTACCATTTCTATTTTGAGATTTAAAAATGAAAATTTGGTATACAAAGTACATTGCTAATATTTAAGTTATCTCTAAAATTCACAATTTTAGTAAAATATTAAGATAACCCCCTATTCAAAATTATTGGAGGGGTTATTTTAGTTAACTAGAAATTACCATAGGGATTAATAATTTTCCATCTTCCAAAATAATATATTTACATTTAAACCATACCTTCGTAAGTTCCACAGAGTCCTTTATTACCTCTCCATCAGTGTTACAATTTCAGTATATGCATAGAAGATTAGGCTAAACCTATACTAATCCTGTGGCAAATACTGAAATTTTATTTATTTATTTATTTTTAATATTTATTCTTGAGAGAGAACAGGGGAGAGGGCCAGAGGGAGAGAGAGAATCTTAAGAAGACTCCATGCTAAGCATGGAACCTGACGCGGGGCTCCACCTCATGACCATGACATAGTGACATGAGCCAAAATCAAGAGTCGGATGCTTAACCGATTGAGCCACCTAGGTGCCCCTGAAATTTTATTTCTGAATAAATTCTGTTACTTCTTGTTTTATTTACCCTGTTTTCCTCATAAAACAAAGTGCAAAGTTTGTGCACAAATTCTAGACATTGACTTTCTGGTTGGGAAGATGTTGTTTATTCTGCTGAATGTGCGTCTGTGTGCTTACAGGTATTTGCATTTTTCATCCTGTTTTTTCTTTTTTTTTTTTTTAATTTTTTTTTCAACGTTTTATTTTATTTTTGGGGGGACAGAGAGAGACAGAGCATGAACGGGGGAGGGGCAGAGAGAGAGGGAGACACAGAATCGGAAACAGGCTCCAGGCTCTGAGCCATCAGCCCAGAGCCTGACGCGGGGCTCGAACTCACAGACCGCGAGATCGTGACCTGGCTGAAGTCGGACGCTTAACCGACTGCGCCACCCAGGCGCCCCTCATCCTGTTTTTTCTTAAGCACGGTGGTAACAGAATGTCGTCTTTCAGAAAACATTTCATAACTGAAACACTAAATACCATCTCAATCTTATTCTTAGATGTTTTGCCTAGTGAAACACTTTAAAAACAAAGCGTATATAATTTTGAGGGGAAATTGTGTATGTATGTACGTATGTTTGATATAATGGTCTACCCACAATAACAAAAGAAGATCTACTTAAATTTTTTTTTTTAAGTTTATTTATTCATCTTAAGAGAGAGAGGGAGAGTGAGATTCCCATGCAGGCTGACATGGGGCTGAAACTCACAAACCGTGAGATCATGACCTGAGCTGAAATCGAGTCGGATACTTAACTGACTGAGTCATCCAGGTGCCCCTGAAGATCTACTTAAATACGACTAAAATAGAGCATATAGATCCATATGGTTGGTAAACTTTTGTTGAATGTTTCGTCCATGAAAGATGCTGTGCTAGGTACTATTCATTATTTGATACTATTCATTTATCATTCCACTTTTGGACTATATATATTTTTAATTTTGTTCCAATAGATCTGTGAGAAAATATGACCAGAATGAAGTAGGTGAACATTTTAATCAACAGATTAATCTGATAATTTTAAATGCTTACTTATGGGCAGCTTTTTGGTTTGTTTTGGGTAGAATTTATAGATCTCATTTTCTTAGATAAACTAAGCTAGTCCCTTCCAGTGTCCTCTTTAATAAGGTTTTTAATAATTTAAAGAGTAACATCAACACATTCTCTGGTTACAGATTTATAACATATTTGTCCAGGCGGTAGAGAACTTGCAAGGGAAATTTCAGTTTTCTGAAACCCAGGAGTTAATGGGACTGTATTAGGTTTAGGTCTCTCATGGGCAGGCCAGAGAGCCACAGTCCCATAGCCATATGACCCAGTGAAGCAGCAGTGCCCATCATTATAGGTCAGAGGTGTGGTTCAGTGGGTTTGACAGACCCCAGTTTGAATTTCAGGTTCACTATGTATTAGTGTTTTACTTTTAATAAGTTTTAACCTGTTAGAGCCTCAGTCTCCTCATCTGTAAAATGAGAATAACAAAACCTATCTCATAGAATTATTGTAGAGATTAAATGATATAATTTGTGTAGGAGAGGAGGTCAGTAAATGCCAATTTCTACCCATTTTCCACACCCCTACCCCTTGGCTTAGCATTTGCTGATACAGTTTTAACGAGTATGTTTTTGTATATATTTTCTCTTTTGATGGAGATATATTCTACATTATTAGAGACCACGGCTATCAAAAGTAAAGGTTTAACAGCAAATAAAATACAATTGGTTCTTATTATTTGAGATGGTTGTATTCTATGAAGTTATGTTCTAGGGGAAATATAGGGTTATGTTCCTGACACCCTCTGGTCACATTTTCATCAACCGGTCAACACATAGCCTTGTTTTATATGTGTTTCTGTTTAACGGCACCTTATTTAATATATCTTATTGGGGCGCCTAGGTGGCTCAGTTGGTTAAGTACCCAACTTCAGCTCAGGTCGTGATCTTGTGGTTCATGGGTTTGAGCCCCACGTTGGGCTCTGTGCTGACAGGTCAGAGCCTGGAGCCTGCTTTGAGTTCTGTGTGTCCCTGTCTCTCTGACCCTCCCCCGCTCACACTCTGTCTGTCTGGCTCTCTTTCTCTCAAAAATAAATAAACATTAAAAACATTTTTTTAAATACACCTAATTGATTCATTAACAGTGAACTCATAGGCAACAGTGTATAACTCACGTGTGAATGAAGATTATCTAACAAACTGTGAGTGTTAAATTGTAAGGTTACATACAAATTTTAGCAAGTCGACAAACTTGGAAATATGGAATCCATGAATGATGAGCATCTACTGTATCTAAGAATGGATACAGAACTGCATCTGCTGTTTACTTAGCTCCTGCATCAGCTGTTGTTTTGGGCTTGTGTGACTATGACTCTTATTAACACCCTGAACACCCTCACATGAGTATGACTTTGACTTTTATTATCCCTCTAAGCACCCACAGATGAAAGGGGTAGAAAGGATAGTGGGGGCAGGAATACTCATCTTTTGTGTGAGTTGCCAGTCACCTAGTAGCCAGCCTATAATCATAAACATGAGACAAAATTGCACCCAGAGATTCTCCTTGTATATAAACTGTGATCTTCACAATCTGAACTTGAATCTACCACATTGCTCTAGGTCAGAAAAAGGAATCAAATATAAAAAATATTCTATGGCATGGAGTGAAACCTTTGAAAATATAATGTTGACTTAATTAAAATAAAGTCTTATTTTTTTATATTCATTGTTTAAAATATGTTTGCAGTTACTTCCTTCTCAGCATAAACTGTCAGTGTGGGAGTTGTTTTTGTTAAAAGCCTTTGTATAGGTATCTAAAGATAACTACAAAATTTATATTCTCTGGGATTCAGCACATTTGGTTGGAAGTTTCTGAATTAACTATACAATGTGCAGAAAATTTAACTATTCAAATATAGAATATTTTGGCATATAATTAGACTTACTGTTTTTTTTTTATCTTGACCTATACCTTTCTTAAATGACCTAGAATATGTGTATTTTCAATGTTGTTAATAGTAGCGTATGTTCATATTTATCCATACCTTCTTGTCCCAATCCCCTGGTGATTATCAGAAAATACTGGTGAGAAAGGAGCCCAGATAAGAACACTCTGTGGTTTTGAAGGAGTTAGCAAAGTTAACTGGCCTAGAAAAAGTAAGACTTTGAATTCAAGCCATGCCTGCCATTTTGATATTGTTCTCTTGACCCTGCATATCTTTAATTTCAATCCTGAGTCACCTTTCCTCTTTGTTTTCTCTGTTTCTGGATTGTGGAGCATTGCCAGAGAAATTTTGGAACTGGACTGTGGCAGAATAATGCTGCCCTTCACTTCCTTACCCCAGAGATGTCTACAGCCCAATCTCTGGTATCTTTGAATATGTTACTTTATATTTGCAGATGTGACTAAGTGAGGGATCTTGAGATGGAGAGATTATCCTTGATTATTTGGATCGGGCCAGTATAGTCATAAGAATCCTTCTGAATGAAAGAGGGATGTAGGTGAATTAGTGCCAGAGTGATGGGACATGAGAAAGACTTGGCCAGCCATTGCTGACTTTGAAGATGGAAGGTGGCCATGAGCCAAAGAATACAGGTGGCCTCTAGGAGCTGGAAAAGGCAAGAAAACAAATTATCCCCAAGAGCCTCCAGATTTTAGCCCAGTGAAACTCTTTTGAGACCTCCAGAATTGTAAGATTAATAAATGTATGTTGCTTTATGCCCCTAGTTTTGTGACAAATTGTTATAGCAGCTAGAGGAAACTAAGGCTTGGACATTGATAGCTCTGTGCAACATCATATGATCCAATTTTACCTGATCACACCGTGTTGCTGACTTATATTATGTTGCTGTCTCTCTGAATTGCCCACCGTTGCTTCTTCTCCTCTTAATGTATACACATCATGTAGATAAGCTGCTTTCTATTTTACTAAAACGATCAAGACTACCAAACTTCAGTTACTTGTCTATAAGGATACTGGGGTCATTCATTCCTTGAGAGAACTTTCTCCTGGTCCTGCCACTTTAACTGTCATGTATATGCTGTTTTTCTGTGTGTTAAGTAGCTCACTCTTGACAGGGACAGATGGGAATCAAGGAAACTAATTGGGAGGGTATTGGAATATAGTATTGATGAGAGATTATGAGGACCTGGATTGGGACTGTGGTAGTAGAGAGAGCAGAGAGATTTGGAAAATCTTCAGGGGCAGATTAAAGAAACAGGAAGTAAACTTGTCGGGACTTTGTGACAATCTGTTGTGGTGGAGGATTAAGAATAATAGGTCTCTCATCACATGGTAGGTACTTGTGAATGAATGTTAATGATTGAGTGACTAGATAGATATTAACGTCAACTGAGATAGGAATATGGGAAGGACATCTATTTCTGTGTAACAAGTTACCCTCAAATTTAGCAGGTTAAAACAACAAACATTTATTATCTCACGGTTTCTGAGGTTCAGGAATGTAGGGGTCACTTAGCTGGGTGGTTCTCAGGTTACAGTCAAGCTGAAGAGTTGACTGAGGCTGGAGGCTTCATATTTTAGTTCACTCCTATGGCTGTTAGCAGGAGACTTTAGTCCTTCACCACGTGGGCCTCTCCACAGCAAGTGACCCACGGGGATTGGAGAAAGAGACCAAGGTGGAAGCTATGGTCTGCGTAACATAATCATAGGGTGATATATCACCACCTTTGCCATATATTATTTGATTACACCAACCATGGTATACTAGAGGTGGTAACCACACAAAGATTTGAATATTGGGAGACAAAGATCAGTGGGGGCCATTTTAGCGGCTGGTTACCCCAAGAGAGAAGCAGAATTGATGGGAGAGATAATGAGTTCACGGTTTGAGATGGCCATGTATATCCAGATAGAAAGAGCAAACATTTGGATATTCATTTTAAGCCAAAAGGAGAGATCAATACTAGAAATAACATTTACAAGTCATTAGCATATAGGTGGTAGTTAAAATCATTAGTGATTGGGGCCTTAAGCAGAATAGAAAATATTTAGTATAGTTGCTGGGGGAAGAAGGAGAAAATCACTGACCAGACACAAGTGAAAGGATCCAGTGAGATGTGTTGTTGTCCCAAGAGGAAATTAGATGTGGTATTTGGTCTCAGTTTAAATGCATCACAGTTTTCTGTAAAGTCCTGTGCAGTCCTGTGGAGAGGACCATTGTTCACCAAATGTAGAAGAGAAGAAGGCAGTTCTTAAATGATTAATCCAGAGTCTTTGTTTTGACTGATGGGTATAACGGAAGGACTGAGGTTAAAAGAGTTAACTTCATGGGGCACCTGGGTGGCTCAGTCAGTTAAGTGTCCCACTTTGGCTCAGGTCATGATCTCACGGTTCGTGAGTTTGAGCCCCGCATCAGGCTCTGTGCTGACAGCTTGGAGCCTGGAGCCTGCTTCAGATTCTGTGTCTTCCTCTCTCTCTGCCCCTCCTCCACTCATGCCCTGTGTCTCTCTCTCTCTAAAAAATAAATAAAGACATTAAAAACAATTTTTTAATTAAAAAAAAAGAGCTTCGATAGATAGTAGTTCAGTTAATCTACCCTTGGGCTGCATGCTGCACGGAGAAGGAAGTGGGGTTAGGACGGAGCTGATAGATTAAGGAAAATTTAGGAATTGAGAGGACCATTGGTGTGAATGTAGTTAATTCCCAGAAGTTGAAGGTTTACAGCAAGGAGTTATAACCTGGGAGGGGGGCTATTTCTGAGGTGGAACAAGTTAAAATGAGATGCAGAGTACAGTCTTGAGAATGTTTATAGTGGAGTGACAGTTGTTAGAGTTGGTCTTTCAGATTCTACATGAATTTTTAAAATTTTTAAAAAATGTTTGTTTATTTTTGAAAGAGGGATAGAGAGGGAGGGAGGGAGGGGCAGAGAGAGAGGGAGATACAGAATCTGAAGCAGGCTCCAGGCTCTGGGCTGAGGGCTCTGGGCTGTCAGCCCAGAGCCTGATGCGGGGCTTGAACCCACGAACTGTGAGATTATGACCTGAGTTGAAGTCAGATGCTTAACTGACTGAGCTCCCCAGGCATCCCAATTCTAGATAATTTTTGAAATTCTCCAAATGTAATGACATTTGGGATAGGAGGGGAATTTATGAGTCCCATGCCTAAATATATACTAAATGTGGGCAGTGACTTGGAGGCTGGTTTATTACTATCATGAGGCAGGTGCAGTGATGAAGCTAACTAATAGAACAATTTGTCTGACTGTGGCATGTTGCCCTTTTTAGAAGGCAGCATTGAGTAGCTAGGTGAATGCCCAGATCACTTCCACATCCCATGATGAGTTGGGTGCAGCATAGGATATGGCTTCTGTTGGAAGAGAATCTATGTCTTTGGCTGAGAGGGGCAGAAAGAAAGGGGTTCTGAGGATGTTAAGAATTAGTTTTATTTGTGTGGGTGGGTGGTAGGTGTTTGATCTGATATTTAATTATCGGCTCAGGGATTGCAAAGAGTATAATAATATGGGCAGTGGTGGAGGAACCAGGGGGTGAAGATGGATACTGGAATTTAGCTTTTGCAGCTATTCTGTAGTCATATGGCTAAATAAGGTGGAATAATATGTTGTCTTAGAATGCAGAATCTTATTTTGCTTGTTATTTTTTTATTAGCAACTAGAACACTATAGGTCTTCAATAAATATTAAACAAGACACTAGAATTTTTAAGAAAAAAGTGATATATTTGTGAATTATTTGACCAAACTGTCTTTTCTAACTTGATTATTAATTTATATAAGATTCCTGCATAGTTTGTCATCCTTAATTTTTTTAATTAAGGAATGAATAAAAATACCAATATTTTATTACTAAAACAAATATGGGTATTTTTTTCAGGTTTTTGCCTTTTTGTTGAAAAAAAAGTTTTAAAGGTTAGACTTGAAAATCACATTTTACAAAATCTAAACATCTTTTAGAAAACTAGAAGTTATTAAACAAAAGAAGAGAATCGTGCCAAATATAACCTCTGGAATTCCATGTCTGAGGCATGGAACTTTGCCTGTTTTACTTTATTCCTATATGGGTAGTCAAGCAGTAGCCATTTTGAGGGTCTAATAAGTGCTGGACACTGTGGAGGACACACACAGGTCAAGGAGCTCATCCTTCAGGAGCTTATAAGCTAACTGATGTACAAGAACATACCTGAGACAGAACGTACCTGAGACAAAGCAGTGTTTGGCAACCCTCTTCATGTTTCATGTCACCTGAGCAAAACTGGCCAGATCAGTAAGAAGAGCCTTCTGATCCTTTCATTTCCTCTACTGAGCACAACTGTTTTTACAAGATGGGAGACGGTGGACCTAAGCCGGCTTGTCCCGTGCGTACGGGTTACTGGTTCTTGGAAGGACATATCAATACGCAAAACAATTAAACTGAAAAATGTGCAATACTGTGTGTCATGCACTGTGTTAAGCATTTTAGATACACTATTCTGTTTCATCATTTTAACTTCATCAACTGGATATTATTCTCTTCACTTTACAGGAAAGAAACCTAAGGCTTAGAGATATTTAAGGTAACTTTCTCAAAGTTAGTTGTAAGTAAGGCTAACCCTGGTTACCTGTCTCTGACATACTGGAAATCCTGTGGATTCAGAATGATAAGAACAGAGCACATATAGAAGCTTCAAGCCAGCTCATTCTATCTTACCTCATATCTCTGTCCCTGGGCCCTAGCTCCAAATGCAGGTCCCGGGGTCACCTAGCTTATCCTCAGGCAATTGTGTGCTTCCTTTTCCTGGATGCTTGTTGGGTTTTTATACTTGCTGTCTAGAACTCTTGCTCCCTACTGAACAAACGTCTCTACAGCCATATCTTGTCATCAGATACTCTGTCTGCTTGCTTTATTTGAAAACCTCTCTCCCTAGGATACTGCTTTTCCCACTGCCTTTGCATCCTAGACTCTTCTGTAAATATAGTTCGTGAGGTGTAGGACAGCTGTCTCTTCCTCCTGCACCTCTCTCTTTGTTGCTTCCCATGCTAGCAGAGAGTTGCTGTCCATGGGTGACCCATCTAACATCCTAGTCTCACATTCTTGACCTTTGCAGATTCTGTGGTCTTTAACTTTACTCAAGCTACTTGATAGATTTTCCTCTCAGTTTTAAAGTCCAGAATAACCAAATGGATGGCACTGTAAAAATTTGTTGATTAAATCGATGGACTTCTTAACTTTTCATTTCTCCCTTCCTTTTTCACATTTTACCCATTCTCCAGACCCTGTGGTTCTTTTGTGTCTTCATTTTCTTTCTATTCATCAGCCCTTCCTTGCTTCACTTTGTTCTTTATCTGTCATAGACTGCTTGCATTATTACTGCTGCCACTATCTTGCCCAGTGTTTTTCCACTACACTTTCCAGACCAGCAAGAGGATAATATTGGCCAGATGTGCAGCTTGTTCAACCTAGCATATGTCAATAAGAAAGCAGAATGTCCATGTAAGCGCCCCTAGAAGGGCCCAGGTGAGTGGGGTGAAAACAGAAGAAACACTAGGTGGGAATGCTTGGATGATGCAAGTGAGGTCCAGGGGATGGAGTTTCCAATTGTAACTGGAATGATAATATCTGATTTTAACTGAATATCTTCTGCAAAGAAAAAACTTTAATTAGAAATGACTAAATGCTTAGAAACAACAGGACTAAGTTTTTCTCTACCAAGTAGTTGCAAATTCATAAAGAAAATGAAGTTCTATATTTGGGATCTTTCTTGCTTCTTGAGAAAGGCCTGAATTGGAATATACTTACCTCTTAGGACTACCTTTGCTGCATCCCAAATGTTATGGGCTGCTGTATGTTCATTTTCATTTGCTTCCATGTATTTTTAAAAAAATTTCTTCTTTAATTTCCTGGTTAACCCATTCATTCTTTAGTAGGATGTTCTTTAACCTTCATGTATTTGAGGGCTTTCCAAATTTTTTCCTGTGGTTGACTTCAAGTTTCATAGCATTGTGATCTGAAAATATGCATGGTATGATCTTGATCTTTTTGTACTTATTGAGGGTTGATTTGTGACCCAGCATATGACCTATTCTGGAGAATGTTCCATGTGCACTAGAAAAGAATGTGTATTCTGCTTTAGGATGAAATTCTGAATATATATGTTAAGTCCATCTGGTCTACTGTGTCATTCAAAGCTATTTTATCCTCCTCTTCCTCCTCCTCCTTCTCTCCCTCTCCCCTCCCCCCTCAAAAATTAATAAAAACATAAAAAAAAATTTAAAAGGGGGGGCGCCTGGGTGGCTCAGTTGGTTGAGTGTTCCACTTCAAGTCATGATCTCATGGTTGGTGAGTTTGAGCCCTGCATCGGGCTCTGGGCTGACAGCTTGGAGCCTGGAGCCTGCTTCAGATTCTGTGTCTCCCTCTCTCTCTGCCCCTCCCCATCTCTCTCTCTCTCTCTCTCTCTCTCTCTCTCTCTCTCTCTCTCTCTCTCAAAAATTAATAAAAACATTAAAAAAAAAAAAAGCTATTGTATCCTTGTTCATTTTCTGCTTAGGTGATTTGTCCATTGTTGTAAGTGGGGTGTTAAGGTCCCCTACTGTTATTGTATTATTATCAATGAATTTCTTTTTGTTTGTGGTTAATTGATTTATGTATTTGGATGCTTTCACATTGGGGTCACAAATATTTATAATTGTTAGATCTTGGTGGATAGATCCCTTAATTATGATATAATGCCCTTCTTCATTTCTTGTTAAAGTCTTTGTTGTAAAATCTAGTTTGTTTTGATATAGGTATGGCTACCCTGGCTTTCTTTTGACGTCTACTAGCATGATACATGGCTCTCCATCCCCTCACTTTCAATCTGCATGTGTCTCTCGGTCTGAAATGACTCTCTTGTAGGGAGCATATAGAGGTCGGTGGGTGGGTGATGGGTACTAAGAAGGTCGCTTGTGACGAGCACTGGGTGTTGTATGTAAGTGACAAATCACTGAATTCTCCTGAAACCAATATTGCACTGTATGTTAACTAAAATTTAGATTTAAAAAGGGAAAAAAGAACAAAGAAAAAAAGTTTTAAAAGAAAAAAGATGTTCTTTTGGGAAAATGAAGAGCTTGATTTTTTTATGCTATGGTTTGTGAGTGACCAATTTGTACTTATTAAATATAAAAGCAAGTTATAAAATAGACTATATTTATGAAAATTCAGTGGTTTGAAGATTTCATATTAATATTATATATTAAGGATACTCTGTTAAACAGTAAAATGAGCTTCTTCTGGCAAAATAAGACTTTCGGATGAGAGTAGATATATAGAATTCAAAATAGCTAACTCATTAATAAAGCATTTATAATGGTAAAACCTGAAGTACTGGTATAGTTCTTTGTTTATGATAAGTGCTGAATAATTCTTGTGCTTGACAGAATGTTTACTTATCATGGTTATAGTTGGGTGCACAGCATCTTCAACTAATTATGTCTTTAGACATGACCTAATTCAAACATAAATTGTAATAAAAGGGTGAAAAAGACTGTCTAGTAACTGGAGAGAATGTTAGAAATAAGATTTTAAAACCAATAAGCTGGAAATCAAACACTAGGAAATTATTTTATTGGATATGATGGTTTTTAAAGTTGAACTGTCAAAATAAATGGGGAAATTAACAAAATTGGCAAAAAAAATTCTTTAAGAATGGAAGTTTCAGTAACACGAAGGAAGAAAAACATGGAATATGGTCACTAAAGTGAGGGGATGGCCACGTTGCTCAGCATATACATTCCAGTTACTTGTTGCTGCTCTGGTTATCCGTCTGCCTTTCACACCACTCAAAAATTTTGCATAAAACAGCAGCCATTTTATTCTCAAATTCTTGGGATAAGAATTCGGAGAAGAGATGGAAGGGTTGGTTTTTCTGTTCTATGATGTCTGGGTTTTCAGATGGGAAGACTAGAATGGATGAGTGTGATTTGCTCAGCTGGGAGTTGAAACAGCTGGCTTTGGAGAATCTACTTGCAAGATGACTTCTTTTTTCACCTTGTGCCTGGACTGGGGTGACTTGAAGGCTGGGCTCATCTGGGGAATCTAACTAGAGGACCTATATGCCCTCTCCATGTGGTGTTAGCTTTTCACAGCATGACAGCCTGGGTCTTCCAGAGACTGAGGAAGAAGCTGCAAGGCTTCTACAGATCTAGGTTCAGAAGTCATTCATTATCACTGTTGCCACATCTGTCGGTTACAAGTGAATCATTAAAGCCAGCCTAGATTTGAGAGAATTGGACTCCTTGGTGGGGGAGTGGCAAGGTCATATTGCAGAAGAGCATGTGGGATGGGAAATATTGTGACCACTTTGGGAAAACACAGACTGCTAAAATGTATACTTTCTGGGAATAGGGGGGAAAAGTAATCCGCGTTTATAGCTTTTTCAGTAATTAGCCACAGACTTTTAAGGGTGTAAAAAATAAGAGAGATGGTTACCTAATATAAATTATTAGGAAAGAGCTCTTCCTGCCATTTGAACACAAATCGAGAATCCTCAGATTAGCAGAGACACTTTCCCACAGCATTTTAAAAAAGCATTATTAGATTTATGGTAATATATGGTAATAAGAAAAGCTTTTTTATTATAAGCATAGCAGAAAGTTAGAGCTTACACTATGTAATGGTGTGTACTTTGAATATTGTCACTGCTTAACCACTTGTCATCTTCTGCCTCTTGGGACAGTAAGCAAGAGGACCATAATTTTAAGACTTTTTGAGATGTTGGATTTGAGATCTTAGAGATTTTGGATCTTTGCTTCAGCGATAATAGTGTATGTGTATATTGGGGCAACAGCGTTCACTGGTTTCAAGTTATGCTACATTAATTTTTAACCATATTGTGGAAAGAAGTTCTCCCTCTGACTAAGCTCTTGTTTCTATCCTCTTAGCCCCTTTAAGAGAGGGGCATATGGTGACAGATGTAGTGGCTGTGTCAGGAAGAAAGAAATCAAAATCTTTAGCACACTGGTGAGTGCCCTTCAGACCAGACCTACATAGGACGTAGTCCTATTTCTAGGAGGATTTAAGGGGATTTTAGTGATCTTGTGGTTTGAATCCTGAGTATTTATGATAGTTTTTGTCTCTTGGCTTCCTTTTATCACAATGTAAATGACCAGCATGTGTGAGTGCTCAAATTTACATCACTTTGGAGAGGAAGGAAGTTCTTAGTAGATCATATGAATAACATTAGTTTGGGAGATATTTGAAGATTTTAGTGATAGAACTGAAACTAACTGCATCATAGAACCAAGGTTCATTAACCAGTTACTTTGGTGTCCAATGCCAAGTGATGCCCTTGAATAAGACAAGGGATATATTCTGGTGAGTGTAAAATGTTGCTGTGGGATGGTAGAAGCCTAAATTAATTTTAGGAAGCTTCTGTCCATTTCATCTTTTAAGATTGTCATCTGTACCTGGATGTCTGCCATCACCTCAAATGCCACATGTCCAAAATTGAATTAATCATCTTCTCCATCAGACCTCTCCCACATGCCAAAGAATAAAGAAATAAACCAAAAACCTAGTTTCCTTTCTTAACTATAGCATTTCTGTCTGACCCTACTCTCCTTTTAGAGTGGAACTTTGGAATTAAATTTTCTATTTCTTTTTTCTTGCATTTTTGTTTCTTTGGTATTTCATTTCATTTGCATTTCCCCAGGCAGGAATCCATGTAGACCTTATTTTTGTAGTCTCTTGACTTTTGTCCCTATTTCAATTTGTCTTGTTTAGTCTATTGTACTATTAATAAACGTAACCCCCGCACAAATAGTCATTTTCTCTTTTTTGTTCACTGGACCAAATCTAAATTCCTCTCCATGACTTTTGCTTATCTTCCTATTTGTGAGTTAAGGGGTTCTATGGCGTAAACATCTGTATTAGTCAGGTTCTCCAGAGAAACAGAGCCCATAGAGTGTATGTGTGCGTGTGAGTCTGCATATATGTATACACTCTATGTAAGCAAACCAAAATCTAAGCCTGTAAATGTCAAGGTTATGAAATCTAAACACACAGAAAACCAATCACAAAGAGCCAACTAGAGTTTAAGCTGTAGCCAATCGGATAATGTCCTTACTTTGCTTCCACCTCTTCTCTATCAAAGTCATCACTAGCTTCTGTCAGTGGAATGCTCTGTTAACCACATTTGGTTTGGCACTGCCCAATTTGAATTAGGTTTTGCTCAAATAAACTCTTAAAATTTTAAATATGCCATAGCGATGTGTGTTAGGAAGCATAAGTATTTGTTAGGACGCATTGGCTCATGTGGTTATGGAGGCTGCTGGGAAGACCCAATATCTTTCGTCGGCTAGTGGGAGACCCAGGAGAATTGATGATGTAGTTCCAGCCCCATGGCAGGAAAGACCAATGTTCCAGTTGAAATGGACAAAGCAGTTCCCTTTTACTCAGCCTTTTTTGTTCTATTTGGATCTTCACTTTGATTGATGAGGCAGTTTGCTTTACTCAGCCCACAGATTCAAATGTTAAAGTCATGGTGAAACCCCCTCACAGACACCCAGAATAATGTCTGACCATACACCTGGGAAACCCCATGTTCCAGTCAAGCTGACACATAAAATTCACAATCACAGCTCTTCAGTTGGAAAGGTTTTCTTCTGTCATTGCTTTTACTCACAAATTAAATGGCAGACAGACTACAGTGACAAACTGAGGAATAGAGAAAGAGAATGGGACAACATTTAATAGTGCCAGGACAAACCATAGGTGAAGGAGTAGGTCTGGAGGGCTTGTAGCCTAGGCATATTAGGAAGGAGGAGCATGGAGAGGATTGGAGGGGCAGAGAGGAGGCTGGAGTCAAAGGGAGAGGTGGTTTATAATGAAAAATTAGGAAGGACTTTGGAAGTGTGGAATGTGAGAGTGGGAGACAGAAGAGGGAATAGAGAGAGGGAAAAGCTGAAGTTTACAGAGGTAGGGCTGACAGAGGCTGCTGTGATGAGGGCAAGGCTGTGTGAAGGAAAGCTAAGTATGTGTTGTCCAGGTGGGAGCAGGAACCGGATGAGGAGCAGGAACCTGATGAGGACCAGGCCTCAGAGATGAAGTGGAGAGTATAGGCTTCGTAGGAGAAAGAAGAGAACAGGCTAATAGACAAAGAGCATGGCTTTTGGGGAGGTTACCAAGACAGGAGCTGAAAAGGAGGGAGGAACTCATAATAACCACACTCACTCCAGACAGTAGCAGAGGATAAAAAAGCATGTCATAGGCGTGCTTGGGTGGCTCAGTCAATTAAGCATCCGACTTCAGCTCACGTCATGATCTCATGGTTTGTGAGTTTGAACCCCACATCGGGCTCTGTGCTGACAGCTCAGAGCCTGGAGCCTGCTTCAGATTCTGTGTTTCCTTCTCTCTCTCCACCCCCCCCCCCCCATCATGCTCTGTCTCTCACTCTCTCTCAAAAAATAAACAAACATTTAAGAAATTAAAAAAAAAAATCATGTCATAATGCCCAAAGAAATGTATGTGATTTGACACTAGAGATACGTTATCTGTACCATGCATATTTAACAAAGAATTAGTTGCCATCACTAGTCATTAGGGAAATGCAAATCAAAACTACAATGAGATCACACACTAAGACAGGTATAATAATTTACAAAAATAGGAAAGTGTTGGCAAAGATGTGGAGAAATCAGAGCCTTATATATTACTTATGGGATTATAAAATGATGCAACCACTTTGGAAAATAGTTTTTCAGTTTCTCAGTAGGCTAATGTAGAGTTACCATATGATCCATCGATTCTATTCTTAGGTATATACCCAAGAAAATTGAAAATATGTCCACACAGAAACTTGTACATGGATGTTCATAGCAACATTACTTATTTTCACTAAAAAGTGGAAACAACCCAAATGTCCATCACCTGATACGGGGGAACAAAATGTGGCTTGGCCATAAAAAGATGGGAAGTACTGATACATGCTAAAACATAGAACTTGAAAACATTTAAGTGAAATAAGCCCAACACAAAAGGACACATATTGTATAATTTCATTTCTCTGAAGTATTCAGAATGGGCAAATCCATAGAGACATAAAGTAAATTAGTTGTTGACAGGGGCCAGTGGGGAGTGGGAATAACTAATGGTTATGGGGTTTTTTTTAGGGTGATGAAGATGTTCTGGAATTAGATGGTGGTATTGGTTGTAAAACCTTGTGAATGCACTCAAAGCAATTGAATTGTATACTTTAAAGGGGTAAATTTTATGGTATATGAATTATATCTCAAAGCAGTTGTTTTAAAAAAAAGTCACAATGTTTAGTTACTCAGGGCTCAACAAGACCATTTTTGAACATAGGGCCTATAAGAAGTCTGTATGAATTCCTCCTGCTTTAATCTTTCCTAAAACAAAACGTATGACTTCACAGGTTTGATGAGCTACTTTTAGTGACCATTAAAGTAAATGTATTGATTCCTTAAAGTCATCTTCTGTGCCCCATTTTGGGAAAATCTGGATTATTGCATGCAGTTGGAAAGCTAGCATGCTTTATTTTGTTGTAATTCACTCATTTAGCTTAGTTTCCCTTTCAGGGTTACATACAGTATTTTATTAAAAAAAATATGTTAGGGGCATCTGGATGGCCCAGTTGGTTGAGCATTCTTTAACTCTTGATTTCAGCTCAGGTCATGATCTCACTTTTGTAAGATCAAGCCCCGTGTCCAGCTCCACGCTGGGCATGGAGTCTGCTTGAGATATATTCTCTCTCTCTCTCTCCCCCTCTCCCCCTCTCCCCCTCTCCCCCTCTCCCCCTCTCCCCCTCTCCCCCTCTCCCCCTCTCCCCCTCTCCCCCTCTCCCCCTCTCCCCCCTCTCTCTTCCTCCCCCCCTCCCCCCCTCCCCCTCATGTGTGCTCTCTCTCTCAAAAATAAACAAACAAAAAGTAAAATAAGGGGCCCCAGGGTGGCTCAGTTGGTTAAGCATCCAACTTCGACTCAGGTCATGATCTCCGAGTTCATGAGTTTGAGCCCCATGTCGGGTTCTGTGCTGACAGCTCAGAGCCTGAAGCCTGTTTCAGATTCTGTGTTTCCCTCTGTCTCTGGTCTTCCCCCACTCATGCTCTGTCTCTGTCACAAAAATAAATAAACGTTAAAAAAAGTAAAAAATTCTGTTACAAAAGTAAAGATGCATGGGTTAGTAAAGGAGTAGGTGTTTTTTTGTTTGTTTTTTGGTCACTAAATGCTAATTTTTTCTCTAAACAATTTGAATATTGACAGCACTAAAGCTCTTTCCTAAAATTTCATTACCTTTCTTAACTTCAGATCCTCTCAGAATGGCACTGAGATTTTCACAGTAGGGAGAGCATCATAATATTCATCTCGTTAAACTATGTGTAGTTCCTGCTGAGAAGTAGATTGAGACCTGAAAATGTTTATCACCATAGGAAACAACAGAGAAGATATTTCAAAAACCACAGAGTAACTTCTCTTAGAATTCAATTTGGGACACTACTGTTATATATCCGAATCTTATTCTTATAAAACAGGTTAGGAAAGCAGTAGGTGGTTCTTAATCTTGTTTCCACTCAATCCCACCCCTTGGTGAGTGTGTTGGTACCTGTCGGAAAGGGAGAGGGGAATGAGTGTGTAGTTTTAAAAGGCCACTTGGTGATTCTTGATTGCATCCTATCCCTAGATCAAAGTAAGAATGTCTACCGTAGTGATCAAATGAGGGGCACCTGGGTGGCTTTGTCGGTTGAGCATCAGACTTCAGCTCAAGTCATGATCTCACAGTTCATGGGTTTTTGTGCTGACAGCCTGGAGCCTGCTTTGGATTCTCTGTCTTTCTCTCTGTCCCTCCCCCACTTGTCTGTGCATATGCTTTCTCTCTTAAAAAAAGTTGGGGCACCTGGGTGGTTCAGTCAGTTGAGCATGCAACTCTTGGTTTTGGCTCAGGTCATGATCCCAGGGTCATGGGATTGAGCCCTTTGTTGGGCTCTGCACTGAGCATGGAGCTTGCTTAAGATATTCCTCTCTCTCTCTCTCTCTCTCTCTCTCTCTCTCTCTCTCTCTCTCTCCCCCCCTCCCCCTCTCCCCCCCCCCACTCCTCTGCTTGCGGCTGTGTGCTCTCTCTCTCTCAAAAATAAAAATGAAAAATAAAATACATTTAAAAAAATGTTATTTATGGGAGCGTAATATCCTCTTGGTTATGGGGCCAAAAAAGGATTAAGCACAAATAGCCCAAGAGAAGGCTACAGAAATTTGGGATGATGCATTTTTAGAAGTGCCTGGTCTTCTGGGAAGATAGAAGCAAAGAACAGAACTGTAGACTTGGGAGTCAGAGGCTCCTGAGTTCTATCAGCCCAGGTCTATTTGAAACAGCAGGTCACTGTCTGGGGGTAAGGGTGGGTGGTAGAGGGGTGGGACATGTGAGTAATCTCAGTAGGCACTATACAAGTCCCCAGTAACTCATCAGGTATGAATCAACCCTGGTTGAAGATAGAATGAAATTTATAGAGGTACATAACCTCCCTGACAGACTGAAAACTGGGAGAGGTATCTCTCCTTCCACTTTGAATCAGCCACCAGATTCCCTTGCTGTGTATGATTTCCTAAATACCTCTAACAATCAGGTCTCATCTCTCCCTGCCAAAGTTTATGTTAGGAACCTCGGGTTATTTTGATACATTTTGGCTGTTTTTTAGTCTTACCCCATCTAATGTATCTTTCACAGTGCAGTCAGAATTTTACTTTCTAAAATGAAAGATCAAGTTATTTTTCTGCTTAAAAGCCTTCACTTCTCCCATTACTTACAAAGAAAGGCATATTTATTGAACTCCTTAGAAGGTACTGGTACCTTGGCTTTTGATTGATTCATTATGCTGGGGGTACTTTCTTTAAGAAAACGCACATAGAAATTCAAATTCCTCATGAGTTTTGCACCCTGTGCCTCTCAACACAGCCTGTGTGGTACTGGTCTCAGCTTGTGCTGCTTCCTCTGTTGTCTCTGGGGGTATATTTGTTGATTCATTTGGCTTTAGGCTTAGGTTAGGAGTAGGGACCAGATCAGGTACAACTTCGAAGGTCACAAAAAAGGATTTTTTTTCTGCATTCGTGTGATGAAAACTATGAGAGTGTTGTTAGAGTGACCTCAGCTGTCTAAAAGGTTCAGGAAAACTTGTGATTTTGTAGGTGTTTGGTATTTTTTGTTACTGTGTACATTGCTCCTTCTATCTTTCTATATCCTACTTGGAAACTGGAAGTCCTTCAGATGATATATATATATATATTTTTTAAATTGAACACACCCAATGTCAGTATGACTTTTCTTTGAGTGGTTTGTGTTCTCCAGAGGATTTTTTTCTTTTTTAATTTTTTTAAATGTTTGTTTGTTTTAAGAGAGAGAGCAGGGGGGAGAGAGGAGAGAGAGAGAATCCCAACCAGGTTCCATGCTCAGCGAGGAGCCTGACACTGGGCTTAACCTCACAACTGTGAGATCGGAACCTGGGCCGAAACCAAGAGTCAGATGCTTAACCAACTGAGCCACCCAGATGCCCCTCCAGAGGATTCTTTAATCTGTTGCCAGGGACCTGTAAGTCTGACTCCTGGCATTTGGAATCTGGGAAGGACAGGGAAACTGGGACTCCTTTTTCAGGATGTGGATTTTGTCTTTAATAGATTTTATATTTTAGAACAGTTTTAGGTTCTCAGAAAAACTGAGTGGAAAGTACAGAATTCCCATGTACCCCATTCCTATACAAGACACAGCACCCCCCACTATAAACATCCTGCACTAGGGTGGTACATTTGTTATACTGATGAACCTGCACTGACACATCATAATTACTTAAGATTCCAGAGTTTACAGTAGGTAAATGTAACTCTTGGTGTTGTGCATTCTTTAGATTTTGACAAATGTGTAATGATATGTATCTATCATTACAGTATCATACAGAATCCTTCCACTGACTTAAAAATCCCCTGTGGTCTGTCTGTTCATCTGCCGCTTTTCCCTGGCAACCACTGACCTTTTTACTGTCTCCATAGTTTTGCCTTTTCCAGAATGTCCTATGTATGCTTTTCAGATTCGCTTCTTTTACTTAGGTATATGCATCTAAAGTTCTTCCATGCCTTTTCATGGTTTGATAGCTTATTTCCTTTTAACACTGAGTAGTATCCCCCTGTCTGGGTATACACCAGTTTATCCATTCACTTACGGAAGTATTAATTGGTTGCTTCCAAATTTTGGCAGTTATAAATAAAGCTGCTGTAAACATAACGTGTGTAAGTTTTTGTGTGGACATATTTTTAACTCATTTGGGTAAATATTGAAGAGCAAGGTTGCTAGATCATGTTAAGAGCATGTTTAGTTTTGTAAGAAACTGCTAAATTATTTTTTTAATATAGTTGACACACAGTGCTACATAATGTTGTGATTGCACAAGTCTGTACTAAACCTTAGTTATACCAAGCTTATACTAAGTGATACTAAGTTTATATGAAGTCTATACTGTCTTTTAAAGTGGCTATACGATATTGCATTCCTGCCAGCAATCAGTGAAGAGTTCCTATTGATCCACATTTGCACCAGCATTTGTTGTTATTAGTTTTCTGGATTTTGGCCATTTTAACAGGTTTGCAGTGGTATCTCATTTAGTTTGCAATTACCAAATGTCATGTGATGTTGAGCATCTTTTCATATGCTTATTTACTTCCTGCATATCTTTGGTGAGGTGTCTGTTCAGATCTTTTGCTTATTTTTTTTGAGTTCATTTATTTATTTTGAGAGAGAGAAAGAGAGGGAGGGAGGGTCAGAGAAAGAGCACGCGAGAGAATCCCAAGCAGTCTTGTGCTGTCAGTGTAGAGCCTGACTCGAGGCTTGACCTCATGGTTTGTGAGGTCATGACCTGAGCGAAAACCAAGAGTCAGATGCTTAACAGACTGAGCTACCCAGGTGCCCCTTGCCCATTTTTTAACCAGGTTATTCATTTTCTTACTGTTATGAGTTCTCTGTATATTTTGGATAACCATCTTCTTCATCAGGTATGTCTTTTGTACATATTGTCTTCCAGTCAATGGGTTGTTAGATTTTTTTATGCCTCATCCCTGCCCTCTTTTGTGCCCAGTGTTCCCCAGTCTGGAGCTGTTCTAGCTCACTTTTCCCAATTCCCTTCTATTTTGTACCAGTATAGAAATGACTTAACTGTTTGCTTGATCCAAGTGATGACTTGGGGATTTAACTGCTCTTGACAAACTTGGAAACAACCTCCCTGTCATCATACCATGATTTTACCCCATGCTTTCCAGACCTCTGCTCTGGAGAAGTTTTCAACTTCTACTCTGAAAAATAATTTATCATTTCTACATTTGCTTTCTATCCTCTGGTCTCTCTGTTGTGAACTCTTCACTTTCTGTAAGGACTCAATTTAGATATGTTCCTACCCCTTCCTGCTGTAGATCTTCTGGTCATTTCTGTTTCTTGTGAGTAAGAAGTAAGAATTTGCAACTTTTTATAGAGTTGCAAGTTGATCATGTTCTACTTTAAACATAAAACACTTTCCCCCCCCTCATCCATTCTTCCTAGTGGCTTCATAGTGCTCTCAGTTCATAGTAATGGTTGATTTTTAAGATGCATTATTGTTTTTATGTACCACTAAGGGGGCAAAAAATGTACTGTCCAACTGTGATGCAAATTGATTGCAAGATTCATCCCAACTTAGATGTTTAAGTGTGTGGGAAAAAAAGTATGTCTTGGAACCATTGTCCAGCACTATAGTGAACATAGAAACAGAAAATTATGTATAGATTCTAAATCTAAGTTTACTGGAGAGACCTATTTCCCAATTAAATTTCAGGGAGAAAACTAATCACCAGGAACTTTTTATTTTTAACTTTAACTGGCTTTCCCTACCACTCACCATTCTCTCTCTTCAGGATCTGACCATACCTGCCGTGGTATGAGCTACCCTCATTCCTGTCTTGTACCTTAACTTGGGCTGCTTTCTTCCCATTTACTGCAGCCTTCATGTAGTGAAACTCCTCCCCCCAAAACTTCTCCTGCTGTACGTGGTATTCTATACTCTGTAGCTTGACACTGAATACATATTATCTAAAATTGTCTGCCATTATTTTATGTATGCTTTATTTTAAGTAGTTCTATTTAGGATTAAATAGGAACACATATACATTTCTTTGCCAGAATACATATAAAAAATGTACTGAGCATATAGCAACATATTCAGTAAGAGTCTGTTGATTTTTAATTTTTTTTTTTTTTGTTCTTGTTCAGTAGCACAGATCCCATTGCACAAACCCTAAGTAATAAACCTTACAGTGGGTTGTTAGAGTTGCTATTTGCTATTTCAGAAGTCAGGTTAAATCTCCTGCGGAAATAGATATATTCTACATTACCATAGAGAAAAATATGTCTACTGTTTCTAGACTTTATAAATATTTTTCAAAAGACTTTTCCAACAATAATTACAGATATCATAGAGAACAAACATATCTCTAAAAGTAATTCTTTCTCAAAGCAGTTGGGTTCTAAAGCTCTTTTTAAATTAGGGTTTTATAGTGCCCTTGGCTTAAATAAATCCAAATGAGCTTTTTTTGCTAACTGCCTTATAAATGTTTCCTTTGGACATAAGTCTTTGCTGGAATTAATTTGATTACATAATGTATGAAGAATAGCCTTTATTTTTTGTTCTGTTTTTTATTTTTCTTTCTAACTTAAAAGAACCTGGACCAAAAAAAAAGGGGGAAAAATGGAAGTAATTGATTGCCAGCACCAAAACTACTCTTGAATAGATAGCATCTCTTCCCTTTCTGCTCACCTTGAACTCTACTACTTCAGTGTATTTCCCTAGTTCTATAGTCATTAGTGGCAAATGCTGTGTGGCAGAATATTTTGTGAGAAGATGGAATAAGAGAGTTTGCATCTTAAGAATCCTGGGTGGCTCAGTCAGTTAAGCGTGTGACTCTTGGTTTTGGCTCGTATCTCACAGTTTCGTGAGTTTGAGCCCCATATTGTGCTCCATGCTGACAGTATGGAGCCTGCTTGGGATTCTTCTTCTCTCTCTCTCTCTCTCTCTCTCTCTCTCTCTCTCTCTCTCTTTCTCTGCTCCTCCCCCACTTGTGCTGTCTCTGTCTCAAAATAAATGAATAAACTTTTAAAATTTTTTTAAAAAAGAGGGTTTGCATCACATTGTATATTGCATCTCAATATATATATTGCATATTAATTATATCATATAACATCTCATGTTAAGATCCTCTCTAAATACCCAGCCTGTTTATCTCTTCACCACTCTCACAGACTCTTAGAAAAATCCCCTCCACTGTTTTGAGTAATTCAAGCCTGGCCTTTGGTTTACAAATTCTACTCAGGAAAAGAAAGGACAAGGAGCCCACAGGAGTAGCTATTATTCACACAAGCCCCCTTGAAGGGCTTGCCACATATAGGTAAGATGCTTGATCTTAGGGACTCAACCATTTGTAAACAAAATTAAATTTGTTTTGTAATTATTTTCCTCCTTTCTAAATGGCCTTTAAACTGTGAGTAGGACATCATCAAAAAGGGAGATTGCATTGGAAGAGGGTGGAGGAACAAAAAGGAGACTGACAAATGTGCCCTTGTATTGTGGCATTAGTTACCATAAAATCTAACAGGATGGGTTGAGAAAACACAACATAAAATTTCCACAAAGAGGAACTTGATGTAATTGTATGAAAGTCTTTATCATATGTTTATTTCTTTTTGAGAGAGAGAGAGAGAGAGAGAGAGAGAGAGAGCGAGCAAGCAGGGGATGGGCAGAGAGAAAGAGGGAGACGGAATCCCAGGCAGGCTCTGTGCTGTTAGCACAGAGCCTGATGCAGGGCTTGAACTCCCAAATGGTGAAATTATGAACTGAGCCAAAACCAAGAGTCAAGACTTAACTGACTGAGCCATTCAGGTTCCCCAAAAGTTTCTCATATTTATTCCGCAAGACAACCTTAGCCTGGTCTGTTAAAAAAGTCAATGCCATGGGGGGGAAAAAAAGGCTTGGTTTTGTTTTTTGTCTTCTTTATATTTTGACTTCTGTATATTAAAGTAATAAGCTCAGTGCAATGTGGGATCCTTGATTGAATCTGCATCCGTAGAGAAAGGCTGCTATAAATTTCACTATTGGAATAATTTGGTAAACTTGAATACAAGCTGTGTGTTTCATTAGGTTAAATTTCTTGGGTGTGATAATGCTGTTGTCTTTGATTTTGGGAAATATATACTAAAGTATTTAAGGGTGATTAGTCCTGATATCTGCAATTTATTTCAAGATGGTTCAAGAAAAGAAAATGTATGGTGTGTGTGTGTGTGTGTGTGTGTGTGTGTGTGTGTGTGTGTATGCACACATACATGAGTGCACATGCTTAGTGCTGAAAGAGGGGTTTTCTCTTTCACACATTTGTTTTACGCTAAGTGATGTCCTGTGGGTTTTGCCTCTTGCTTTCTTTTCTTTAGGATGCATGCTCATTTGTGACTTCCTAATTGTTATTTTCCCTTGTGTCCATTTTGCTAGTGTGGAGCTACTTGGGACGAGTTCTTTAATTGAGTTCTAGAAACCTAGAATTTATTTTTAAACTGTTTGTTTTCTTACATTGCAATGATTAATCCTGTTATCTAGGTTGCAAAAATACATGCTATTATTGATTACCAACAGAATAGATCAGAAAATATGGAAGGATTTGTGCAATTTCATCACCTCTAAAAGAAAAAGTTTTTTAAATTGAAGTATGATTAACATGATGATGTTATATTGGTTTCAGGTGTACAACATTCGGATTCAACAATTCTATACGTTATTCAGTGCCCACCACAAGTGTAGTTAACCATCTGTTACCATACAATATTATTATAATATTACTGACTATATTCCCTATGCTATACTTTACATCTCCATGACTTATTTATTTTATGCCTGTAAGTTTGTACCTCTTAATCCCCTGTATCTATTTTGTCTGTCCACCTAACATTCTACCCTCTCTGGCAGCCACCAGTTTAGTTTGTTGTCTGTATTGAGTCTGTTTTTTGTTTGTTCATTCATTTGTTTCTTACTATTTTTTATTAAGATTTAATTTTTTTAAGTAATATACACCGAACATAGGCCTCAACCTACAATACTGAGATCAAGAGTCGCATGCTCTACCAACTGAACCACCCAGGTGCCCTCATTTGTTTTTTAGATTGCACATTTAAGTGAAATCATATAGTATAACTACTTTGTTTAGCACAATACCCACTAGGTCCATTCTTGTTACAAATGGCAAGATCTTAAGATCTTAATCATTTTTATCACTGTGTAATATTCTATTGTGTGTATATATCACATCTTATTTATTCATTTGTCTATCAGTGGATACTTGTATTGCTTATGTATATTGGCTGTTGTAAATAATGCTGCAGTAAATATATGGGTACATATATCTTTTCAAATTAGTGTTTTTGTTTTCTTCAGGTAAATACCCAATAGTAGAATTAAAGGATCATATGTAATTTCTATTTTTAATTTTTTGAGGAGCCTCTGTACTGTTTTCCACAGTGGCTGCACCAATTTATGGTCCCATGAAGAGTGTACAAGTATTCTCTTTTCTCCACATCCTCACCAACACTTATTTTTTGTCTTTTTAATACTAGCCATTCTGACTGGTTTAAAGTGATATCTCATTGTGGTTTTGGCTTGCATTTCCCTGAGGATTCAAATGATGTTGAGCATCTTTTCTGTGTCTTGGCCATCAGTATGTCTTATTTGAAGAAATGTCTATTCAGGTCCTCTGCTCATTTTTTAATTGGATTGTTTTTTGGTGCTGAATTGTATAAGTTCTTCATGTATTTTGGTTATTAACCCCTTTCAGATAGGTCATTTCAAATATCTTCTCCCATTTGGTAGGTTATGTTTTTGTTTTGTTGATGGTTTCCTTTTCTGTGCAAAAGTTGTTAATTTTGGTATAATGCCAATAGTTTATTTTTGTTTTGTTTTCCTTTCCTGAGAACATATATTTATAAGTACATTGCTAAGGTTGATGTTCAAGAGATTACTGCATGTTTTCTTTTAGAAATCTGGTGGTTTCATTATTACATTTAAGTCTTTAATGCATTTTGAGTTTATTTTTGTATATGGTATAAGAAAGTGGTCTAGTTTCATTGGTTTACATGAAGCTGTCCAGTTTTCCCTGCACCATTTGTTGAAGAGACTGTCTTTTCCCACTGTGTATTCTTGCCTCCTTTGTCCTATACTAATTGACCATATAGGTATGGGTTTATTTCTGGGATCTCTATCCTGTTTCATTAGTCTACAAGCCTGTTTTTGTGCCAGACCCATACTGGTTTGATTACTGCAGCTTTGAGTGTATCATAAAATCTGGGATGGTGATACCTCCATCTTTGTTCTTCATTCTCAAAATTGCCCTGGTTATTTGGGATCTTTTGTTTGTATTATACAAATTTTAGTATTATTTGTTCTGGTTTTGTGAAAAATACTTATTGGTATTTTGATAAGTATTGTATAGAATCTGTAGATTGCTTTGGGTACTATGGACATTTTAATGATATTCTTCCAACCCATGATCATAGTATACTTTCCCATTTGTTTATGTCATCTTCAATTTCACTTAGCAGTGTCTGAACAGTTTTCAGAGTATAGGCCTTTTACCTTCTTGGTTAAATTTACTCCTAGGTATTTTATCCTTGTTGGCACAATTGTAAATGGGATTGTTTTCTTAATTTTTGTTTCAGCTACTTTGTGATTAGTATATAGAAATGCAACAGATTTCTGTGTATTAATTTTGTGTCCTGCAACTTTACTGAATGCATATTTTAGTTCTAGTAGGTTTTTGGTCTTATCTCTATGGGTAGTATCATGTCATCTACAAATAATGACAGTTTTATTTCTTCCTTATCAATCTGGATGCCTTTTACTTCTTTTTCTCATCTGATTGCTGTGACTAGGACTTCCAGTATTATGTTGAATAAAAGTGATGAGTGTGGACGTCCTTTTATTGATTTAAAGGACAAGTTCTCAGTTTTTCACCATTGAGTATGATGTTAGCTGTGGAATTGTCATATATAGCCTTTATTCTGTTGAGGTATATTCCCTCTGAACCTGCTTTGTTGAGAGTTTTTTTTTTTTAATTATGAATGCATATTAAATTTTGTCAAATGCTTTATCAGCATTTATTGAGATGATCATATGGTTTCTATTCTTCCTCTTGCTAATGTGATACATCACCTTGATCACTTTTGTAAATGTTGAACCACTGTTACATCTTGGAATAAATCTCACTCGATCATTGTTTATGATTTTTTAGTGTATTGTTGAATTTTGTTTGCTAATATTTTCTTGAAGACATTCACATCTATGTTCATCAAAGCTATTGGCCTGTAGTTTTCTTCTTTTGTACTGGTGTTGCTATCAAAGTAATGCTGTCTTCTTAGAATAAATTTGGAACTTTTTCTTCCTTTTCTATTTTTTTGGAATAGTTTGAGAAGAATAGGTATTAACTCTTTTGTAAATGTTTGGTAAAATTTACCTGTGAAGCTTTCTGGTCCTGGACTTTTGTTTGTTGGAAAATTTTCAGTTACCAATTCAATTTTGTTACTAGTAATTGGTCAGTTCAGACTTTCTGTTTTTTTCTGATTCAGTTTTGGAAGATTGTATGTTTCTAGGAATTTATCCATTTCTTCCAGATTGTCCAGTTTGTTGGCATATACTTTTTTATAATATTCTTTTGCAGTCCTTTGTATTTCTGTGGTGTTGGTTGTTACCTCTCTTCCCTTGTATCTGATTTATTTGTTTTATCTATTTATCTTTTTTTCTTGATGAGGCTGGCTACAAGTTTGTCAATTTTGTTGATCTTTTCAAAGAACTGGCTCTTGGTTTCATTGATATTTTCTATTGTTTTTCTTAGTTTCTATTTCATTTATTTCTGCTCTAATCTTTGTTATTTCCTTTCTTCTCCTAGCTTTGGCCTTTGTGTTTCTTCTTTTTACATGTAAGGTTAGTTTATTTATTTGAGATTTGTTTCTTAAAGTAGGCCTGTAATGTTATAAACTTCCCTCTTATGGGGCACGCCTGGGTGGCTCAGTTCATTAAGCAGCTGACTCTTGATTTTGGCTCAGGTCACAGTTGGTGACATTGAGGTCCACATTAGCCTCCTCACTGACGGTATGGAGCCTGCTCGGGATTCTCTTTCTCTCTCTTTCTCTCTGCCCCTCTCCATGTTCATGTGCATTCTCTCTCTCTCTCTCTCTCTCTCCCTCTCTCTCTCAAAATAAATAAATAAACTTAAAAAAAAATAAACTTCCTTCTTAGAACTACTTTTGCTGCATACCAAAGATTTTGTACCATTGTGTTTTCATTTTCGTGTGTTTCCATGTTTTGGGTTTTTTTTTGTTGTTGTTTTTTTTTTTGTTTCCTCTTTGATTTGTTGGTTGACTCATTGGTTGTTAAGTAGCATGTTGTTTAGCTTTCATATGTTTGTGTTCTTTCCAGTTTTTTTTTCTTGTAATTTATTTCTAGTTTCATACCTTTGTGGTTGGAAAAGATGCTTGATGGGATTTCACTTTTTTAAAATTTATTGAAGCTTGTTTTATTGCCTAACATGTGATCTATCTTGAAGAATGTTCCAGGTGCACTTGAAAAGAATGTGTATTCTTCTGTTTAGGATGGAATGTTCTATACATTAATCTGTTAGGTCCATCTGTTATAATGTGTCATTCAAAGGCACTGTTTCCCAGGGCATCTGGGTGGCTCAGTCGGTTAAGTGTCCGACTCTTGATCTCTGCTCAAGTCTTGATCTCAGGGTTGCGAGTTTGGGCTCCACATTGGGTATGAGGCCTACTTAAAAAAAAAAAAAATTAGAAAAAGAAAACAAAGGCACTGTTTCCTTATTGATTTTCTATCTAGATGATTTATCCATTGATGTAAATGTACCATCCTTACTATTAATTGTATTACTGTCAATTTCTACCTTTGTGTCTATTAATAATTGCTTTATGTATTTAGATACTCTTATCTCAGGTCCATAGACATTTACAGTTGTCATATCCTCTTGTTGGATTAATCTCTTAATCATTATGTAATGCCCTTCTTTGTCTCTTGCTTCGGTCTTTGTTTTAAAGTCTATTTTGCCTGAAATAAGTATTTCCATTTTTTTTTTTTTTTTTTTTTGCTTCCATTTGCATGATGTATGTTTTTCTGTCCCTTCACTTTAGGTCTGTATATTTCTTTAGGTCTGAAGTGAGTCTCTTGTTAACAGCATATAGATGGGTCTTTTTTTTTTTTTTTTTTATTCAGTCACCCTATGTCTTTTGATTGAAGCATTTTGTCTATTTACATTTAAAGTGATTATTGATAGGTATGTACTTACTGCCATTTTGTTAATTGTTTTCTGGTTTTTTGTTTGTTTTTTTATTTGAGAGAGAGCACACGTGTGGCATGCACATACTTACAAATGGGGGAGAGGGAGAGGGAAAGAGAGAAGCAGGCTCCACACTTAGTATGGAGCCCCATCTGGGCTTGAGCCCAGAACTCTGGGATCATGACCTGAGCTGAAAGCAAGAGTTGGATGCTTAACCAACCGAGCCATCCAGGTACCCTGTGTGGTTGTTTTTATAGTTCGTCTGTATTCCTTTCTTATCTAGCTCTATTATCTCATGGTTTGTTGGCTTTCTTTAGTGATACACTTGGATTCTTTTCTCTTTGTTTTTTGCATGTCCTACTACCAGATTTTGGTTTGAGGTTACCGTTAGGTTTGTATATAACATGTTATGCATATAGCAGTCTGTGTTAAGTTCATGGTCTCTTAAGTTTGAACACATTCTAAATTTTTACTACCCACTGTCCACATTTTATATATATGATGTCATATTTTACATCTTTCTACTTTTTGTATCCCTTGACTAATTTTTGTAGACATAACTGATTTTACTACTTTTGTGTTTTAAACTTCATACTGGCTTTATAAGTGATTCATCTACTACCTTTCCTCTGTGTTTGCTTTTACCTGTGAGATTTTTCCCTTTTATAATTTTATTCTAGTTATGGCCCTTTCTTTCCAGTCAAATAATACCCTGTAATGTTTGTTGTAAGGCTGCCTTAGTGGTGATGGTTTCCTTTAACTTTTGTTTGGGAAATTCTTTATCTCTCCTTCTATTCTGAATGATAACTTTGCTGGGTAGAATATTCTTGGTTGCAGGTTTTTTTTCCTTTCAGCACTTTGAATTTGCTACTCCCTTCTGGCCTGCAAAGTTTCTGCTGAAAAATCAGCTGATAGCCTTTGGGATTGCTCTTGTATGTAACTGTTTTCTTTTGTTGCTTTAAAATTCTCTCTTTATTATTACCTTTTGCCATTTTAAGTGGACCTCCTTGGGTTCCTCTTGTTAGGGGCTCTCTGTACTTCCTGGACCTAAATGTTTCCTTCCCCCAGTTAGGGTATTTTCAGCTATTGTTTCTTCAAATAGATTTTTTACCCCTTCTTTCTCTCTTCTCCTTTTGGGATCCCTGTAAAGTGAATGTTAGTATGCTTGATGTTGTCACTGAGTTCCTTTACCCTGTTTTCATTTTTTATCATTCTTTTTTGTTTTTGCTGTTCAGCTTGATTTTTCTCATACCCTGTCTTCCAGACCGTGGATCCGTTCTTGTGCCTCCTCTAGTCTGCCGCTTTTTCCCTCCGGTGTATTTTTTCAGTTACTGAATTCTTTCTCTCTGACAGGTTCTTTCTTATATTTTCTCTTTGTTGAAGTTGTCACTGAGATTCTCCACTCTTTTCTCAAGTCCACTGAATATTGTTATGGCAATTATTTTGAATTCTTTATCAGGCCTATTGCTTATCTCCATTTCACTTAGGTCTTATACTGTGATTTTGTCTTATTCTTTCATTTGGAAAGTATTCCTCTGTCTCCTCATTTTGTCTTACTCTCTGTGTTTCTGTGTATTAGAGAGGTCAGCTACACCTCCTGGTGTTGAAAGTAGTGGCTTTATGTAAAAGAGGTCCTGTGTTGTCCAGTAATGCATTACCCCCTGGTGACCAGAACCAGGTGTTCCACTGGGTATCTCCTGTGTGGGCTACGTTCCCCCTGCTGTTGTGACTGAGCCTGCAGCCGAGCTGGCTGCACTGACCTGCTTTTCCTCCTGTGGGCGTACTGGGCAGGGTTTGCTCCCTGCACTGTTGAGAGGTCTCTCTGAGGTTGCCTAGGGCTCATTGGTGGGCGAGGTTGGGGTCAGGCTATTTATCTGCAGTCAGCCTCTCTGCCATAACTACAGGTGCATAGAATAACAGGGCTTGCTCCCTGTGCAGCCAGCTAAAAGGGTCAACTGCTGGATCTGGGTTATCTCACCTTCTCCTCTGGGCAAGAGTCAGTTTGGAGTGGCACATGTCCCTGCTGGGGCTGTTTGCAGGAAGTGGTGGGACAGAAGCTGCTTTGGAGGATGACTGCTAAGGTGTATTCACAGGAGAATGTAGTGCTAGCAACATAGATGGAGAGTGTGAGCTCTGGCTCCATCAAGTGTCCAGCTATCTAGGCTGGGGAGGGGAAGAGAAATGGTGCCTGTCAGCACTATTATTCCTGGAGATATCTGAATATTCCTGCTGTTCCAGTGCACATTCTGAGATTAGTAAATAAATCTTCACATACATCCTAGGTCCTGTGTCTTTGGTTGAGTTAATTATTATGCTGGCTCTTTAAGAGTGGGGACTCAGTTTTCTACTACCTTTCAGATTTCCTAGAGTTAACCCCACTGATTTTTAAAACTCTCAGAGTTAAGGCTTATTGGTTTTCAAAGCCAGATGTTATGGGGACTTGTATTCCTAGTTCAGGTCCCTAGTGCCTAGGC
This sequence comes from Felis catus, assembly GCF_018350175.1. Lineage (NCBI taxonomy): Eukaryota > Metazoa > Chordata > Mammalia > Carnivora > Felidae > Felis > Felis catus. Next base: position 107,050,832 of record NC_058372.1, on the reverse strand, counting down.
TGCCTGGCGTGGAGTCTATCCTCTTCCTTCTTTGTGCTTATGATGTCCCTCCTGTTTGTGGTTAGTTTCGCAGGGAGTTTGGTTCCCAGTCATGTCTATGCCCCTCCTACCCTTTTCAATGTGGCTTCCTCTCTAAAATTAGTTGTGGAAGGTTTGTTCTGCCAGTTTTCAGAGTTAGTTGCACATATGTAGCTGTTATATCAAGAGTGTCCTGGAGGAGGTGAGCTCAAGATTTTAAGAAAATGTTTTAAACACATTTTATTAACATGCTCTTATGTAGCAAGTATGCTAATACTATACCGACTCCAAAAAGGTGAACCATTTCATAGAAACATTAGATTCCCTAGGTAAGCCACCTAGAGCTCATCAATGTTATTTGATAATATATGAAAATTTTACTTATAAGACTGGTATGCGAGTACTATTGAATATAAGTTATGGTTTAAAGCAATGGTCTGTGTTATTGCTCTAGAACAGATAGAATAGAACCTACATGGCAGAGGTCAATAACCCACTATTTTTGAGAAGTTAGAGTGTCTCTTTTCAATATTCTTTAAGTTTGGTGCTTTAATAAAGGCCCAAAGTAACCTTTTGGTGAGTAGCTCAATTAGAAGGACTGAGTGTTTAATAATAAAAATATATTTTATTCTTCCTTGTACAGGATCTTTTTTAAAAAAAATATTGAATCTGAGATTGTTCCTTTATTACTTTGTAAGTTCCCTTGTGCCTCATATAGTACTTGTGTACTTGAGGGTAAATCCCCACTTCCTGCCTCCTTCTCTCTCTTTCTCTCTCTGCTATTAGTCTATGTGTCTCTGACATTGATAAGAAAGGGAAAGTGAACAAGTTCCCAGAAATTTCAAATAAGCAAAAACTAAAGATTGAGATTGGCTGGGAAACATCTGGAGGAGTAGTGATGAGAAGGGTCTGCACATGGTTGCTGTGTGTCTGAGGCTGTCTTCAGTGGGACATGCTGAGAAGGCTGGGGCTGGCCTCACCAGCTAACATTAGCAGCATTGTTTGTGTCCAGTGGAGAAGAGCACCCCCACTGCACTCTGTGAGGATAATTTCATCTCCCTATTAAGGAGAACTATGACTCAGTCAGACAGGAGTTGTCCATCTTCCCTCTTTACCTAAAGATCTCAGTCTTCAGCCTTGCTCTCTTGGGAGGACTTTTTCCTACTGTCAACCAGCACCAGTCTTTCCACTGTGTCAGGCAAGCCCAGCCTCAGACTTTCTTCATGACTTCGGTTCTACAATTGACCCTTTCTGGGTCACATTTTCAATCTCTCTTTTAAGAAAAGTACTCTCCCTGGACTTTGCTGCCTCCTAAGCCATTATCCTAGTTGTCCCTAGTTGTTTCCTTTCTTTTACCACCATTTCTTGGAGCTTTTCTCTACTAATGGACTGCCTCCATTCACTTACCATCCACTCACCCACTTTTGCCATTTTTCTTCCAGCTCTGCCCTCACCACTCTACCAAATGTGCTCTCAAAGACCTACTTCTGAGATTTAGATTCTGAATTCAGGGTCTTTGAGTCTTCATTTTTCTTGATTTTTATTCAGCCTTTGACAAGATGTATTGTTCATCTTAGACCTTGATGCTCTGCCTCCATTCCACTCTTACTCATCTGTCCAGCATGTTGCCTCTGTCTGTGGGTCCTCATCCTCCCTGCTGCCCCTGAACCCTGCCCAAGGCCTGTCCTCAGTCTTTTTCACTCTTTCTAATTAGTTTCTCCCTTCTGGATCCCATCCAGAGCAACAGCTACAATGCAAGTAACTCTGCAGTGTGTTGCATGTCTACCTTTGTAGCTCTGGAACCCATTTTTCCCCTCACAGAATCCTGTGCTTTCCATTTCTGTGCCTTCTACTCTTAGCCTTCAGCTCACAGTTCTCTCTCTCTACTTTATCCATAACATTTTGACTAAATGAAGAGATTCTGGTTGAGATAAAGTAAGCATTTCATTGAGAATAAGGGGAAACCCCTACATTACCACTGTCACTCCCATCCCTTGCAAAAACTCATTTTGTCTTTATTCTCCTTTGTGTAACTTATCAAAATTTTATTTGACTAATGGAGTAAATATTTAAGATTGGTCTCCACCAAGTTGCATGAGAATAGATACCATGTATGTGCATCCAGCTCACAGTTGTGTTTACTCTGCCAGTTATAGACCTTGGCACATAGCAGGTGTGCAATATATTTTTGCTGAACGGAAGAATAAATGAAGTAGGAATTGACCATTATAGATTTGCCAGTATGTTATCAAATTTTAACTAAGTAACTAGATTTTTAAACTTTTTCTCAAAATATGTGATCTTTTTCATAAGTAAAATTATTTCATAAGTAAAATTCTTTAAAATATTTAAGTGTGATTTTTATAAATGTTTTATTGAGTGATTTTAAAGGAAACTTTCAGAGTGCCTGTTGGTAATTAATGAATGTTCCTTTAATTTTCTTTTTGAATTTTGATTGTTTTTTTTTCCTAAAATGAAGGCATTTTGAATATTCTTTTTTTTAATATTGTTAGTGTTAATCTTTTAAAAGGGCTTAATGTTTTCTGACTATAATAGTAACATACATTCATTATTGAAGGTTTAGAAATACTGAAAGTATTTTCAGTGGAAAAGAGAGTGAGGAAGCAAGCTCACTGATGTCTCTTATGTAGGCACTGATCCCATCATGAGGGCACCACCCTCATGATCTTGTCTAAACTTAATTATCTCCCGAAGGCCCCATCTTCAAATACCATTATATTGGCAGTTAGGGCTTCATTCAGTTAGATGAATTTTGTTGGGGGAAGAAGAGGGACACAATACAGTCTATAGCAGCCAACAACAAGAACTGTTTCAGAGACTGTTTGTTGTTACCTAAGTAGCATTTTAAAGAGTAGATCTAGACTTATTCTCATTTTATTAGTGGGTAAGATTATTTGAAAATCTTCATAGAAAAAGTAAAAATTACTGACTATTCCTTTTTCATCCTGGAATATGTAGTTAAATCGTGCATTGTTGGCATAAGCTGGAGCTGCGAAATTACATGAAATTGTGGTAATAATTGTGCTCTCCCATTCTCTGAGTGCTTATAGTCCCTGAAAAACTGCAAATGGCTCTTAATGTCTTTAAAAATACTTTATGAAAAGAGATATTAGAGAGTTTCCTTTTCCCATGTGGAAAATAATAGCCAACTTTATGGGTGATTATGATCATTCACTAAAGTTTCTTTTAAAGTTATTCTCGGGCACCTGGGGGGCTCAGGTTAAATGCAGCCTCGGTTAAATGTCCGACTTTGGCTTAGGTCATGATCTCACAGTTTGTGAGTTTGAGCCCTGCGTCGGGCTCTGTGCTGACAGCTCAGAACCTAGAGCCTGCTTCAGATTCTGTGACTCCCTCTCTCTCTGCCCTACTCTATCTTGTGGTGCTCTGTCCTCTGTGTCTCAAAATAAATAAACAAACAAACAAACAAACAAACAAACAAACATTAAAGACAAATTTTAAAGCTATTCCCATTTTCTCCATAAATAAATGATACAATGAATAAAAAAAGATTTATCATCTCATAGTGCTTTATATTTTTTGAAAAATATTTATATAGTATCATTTTTTTAAATGTCAATGATAGGTTGATCTTATAATAATGATGTCACTAGGATAGAATAAATATGATCTCTATTTAATATTGAGAAACTTGAAGAAATTGGAGAAATTAAGTTATTTTACGTAGAATGAGAAATCCAGTTTGGATCAGTTCTGTTACTTCAAGTCATATTTTCTGTGTGTTCAAAGAACATAGAATATTTCTATTTCTTTGGTCTGAGAAAGAGTAATTAATCAGAGAAAGATACTTTAAAATGGTTACCTTTGTAATTATGTAGAAAAGTGAACAGTCAAGGGATATCTTGTTAATGTCAAGTTGAAAATTCATATATAGCATTCTCATTTATAGTGGTGTATTTTAAATGGCTATTTAAAGACACTATTTGTTATTGTTGTTTTTTAAGATTTTAGAAACTTTATTTTAACATTGCTGTCTTGGAAGATACTATTATATGGCCAGTATAATATTGTATTTCTTTTATATTTATACTTTCAGAATCAAATAATTGGTTTTCTTAATGTCTTAAGAAGCTGTAGTGGTAAGAACCCTGGACTATTTATTAGAGGGTAAACAAAGCTAGTGCAAATATTTTTTATTTTTGGCTGCCAACTTTGGCTGATGAGTTGTCAAGTGCGGAGCGCCTGCGGGGCTCAGTCAGTCCAGAGTCTGACTTAGGCTCAGGTCATGATCTCACAGTTCATGAGTTTGAGCCCTGTGTGGGGCTCTGTGCTGACAGCTCGCAGCCTGGAGCCTGCTTCAGATTCTTGTCCCCCCGATCCCGACCCCTGCTTGTGCTCTGTATCTCTTTGTCTTTCAAAAATGAATAAACATTAAAAAAAATTTTTTTAAATTTTTTTTTAATGTTTTATTTTTGAGACAGAGACAGAACATGAATGGGGAGAGGGTCAGAGAGAGAGGGAGACACAGAATCAGAAGCAGGCTCCAGGTTCTGAGCTGTCAGCACAGAGCCCGACGCGGGGCTCGAACTCACGGACCGCAAGATCGCGACCTGAGCCAAAGTCAGATGCTTAACTGGCTGAGCCACCCAGGCGCCCCTAAAAAATTTTTTTTAAAAGATGGCTTGTCAAGTGTACATCACAACAGGAGTCACTACTAAGGTCTCTTCCGTAATTACTCAACTTTGTTGTTGTAGTAGGAAAGCAGCTGTACACTACACATACACAAAGGGGCATAGCAGTGCTCCAGTAAAACTATTTACAAAGACCAGCAGCAGCAGCCATATTGGGCCTGCAGGCCATAGTTTGCCGACGTCTGGAATAGAATATCAAGTGAAATAGAGTTCCTCACCATATTTCCCTATTATTGGTCAGACATTTAGTTTGTTTTTCTTAAATTCTATTCTAATTTCACCTTTTAATCCATACTTTTGTATGTTACTGTGCTTTTATATCTTCAGCTACTTTTCTAGGCTCTCTAACATCCTAACCCAGCTTGCCAAAATTGTTGTCAAGACCCCCATTTGTAACCAGTTGAACATTTACTGATTTACAGGAATGAATAGTGGTAAGGAAATGAAGGTACTGGATATAAAGAAAAGATAGACTCCCGTGAATTTGGGGTGGTCTTGGAAGCCTTATTAAAGGATACAGGACTTGAGCTGTAGCTTCAAAAACTGCAGGGAAATCAAGTATTAGAAAAAAGAGAAGAGTATTGTTGAGAAATTGTTGACAAGGGGAAGCTCACATCTTCCCATAGTGTTTCATGCCTCGTTATATGGAATCCCACCATGGAGTGGTCCTTTTCAAGATCATTTCCTGGGATAAAATGATGAAAAGTGTCACTTATTATTCTCTAGGGGTTCCATCTCTTGTATCATTTATTTTCCTTCCATGGGCTTAGTAAGATAGTTAGGGGATTTGTGCAGATTCCCTGGGAAGGTCTGAGACCTGTGGCCTACACCAGCTCTGCTCTAAGCATTCTACAAATGGACTTCTCTCCAGCTAGTTGGCATTTTTTTCCCTTAGGGCCTCTTTCAGTCTTTTGTGGGCATCAACATGATGGGTAGGTAAGACCCTGGAGGAAGGTTGTAGGAGTCTACCAACTTTCTTGGGTTATAGGCTACCTTTAGGCTTAAATGTGTAAATGAAAGGAGTCCTCTATGGGGATCTTGTCTAGCTCATTAGGGACATACCCTGGGATTTGGATTAGGGTTATTTAAAAAAGGAGAAACTGGAAATGAGCATTTATTTCTGTTCTGTGCACATATTTCCCTTTGGAAGTAGCTAGCAGGTGAAGTAGCTGGCAAGACAAATGGAGTCCTGCCATCTCTCAATCTTTTCACCTTTGCTATGATTACATCTCTCAATAGTTAGAGCAGACCAAGTGAGTATATGAATGGGGGCCTGATTCTGGAAGACAAAGCCCTGTGTGGAGAGAGTGAAGCCCCTGCAGTGGGGTAAGCCTCCAATGTGTCTTCTTCCACAAGTACAGCTACAGGCCTAGCAGGTGACCACCTAGATTTAGCAATAGGATCTGGCCTCACCAGGATGAGTGAAGAGCCGGGTAGTTTGTTTCTGTTGCCTCAGGCTGTATGAACAAGTTCTCTACTAAAATTGCAACATGTTTGCATCTTAATTGCCTCTGACTTTTGGGGCTGGAATCCATTTCTAAAGCCAGAATAAGATCACATTGAAACGAGCAAAGCTCCAGGACACTGATTTTTTAGCTTCTGGATTTTTGGATTGGAGAGTGTTCATTTCTCTTTACTTCAGAAGAAAGTGGGTGAACCTGTAAGCCTTAAGTAATAGTCATGAATATTGTACTGTTTGGCCACAGTGGTATGATGGAGGGTGTCAAGGAACATACAAGAATGGAAGCATCACTACAAAGGGAGTATGTTGTCATTTGTAATTAAGGGTGGGGAAATGTCAATGGAATCATTAAAATCCAAGGACTAAAATGAAAATAAAGACCTTTGCCCAGATACTCTGGCTCTAGAACCCTGGCTTGCCTGGATTCAGAGGGAAAATTAGGCAGTGAGTAAAACTATAGTGTTTAATATGTGAGCAGAAAAGTACTAACTGGATTTTGTAAGGAGACCACTAGGAACTTGGAGAGAAGAGGATCAGCGTTAAAAACTGACCATAGGAGAATTAGAAGAGGAAATTTCTAAATTTAGAACGTACCGGACATTAAACAAATGAAAGAGCCTTTAAGAAGACTTAAGGCCTAGAACTTCCACTCATGCAAAGCACTAGAGTAAGGCAGATACTTTGAGGCTTTTCTGCTGATCCTCACCCCAAACTAGACTGGGCCCTATGGAGAGCTCCTTTCTTCTAGGCTTCCTTTGTCTCTTTTCTCCTCACTGTTTCATTTATAGTGGAATCTTCAGATGCAACTTTTCAGGTTGTGCTAAGGTAAAACTTTGCTATGTAAATCAATCTATGAATCTAAAACAATGCATGAAGCTTCAGTATTTAGTATTTACCATACCCAATTTTGTGTGTTGAAAAATATCAATCCAAATGGAAGAATTAACTTCCAGTAAGAACAGAACATGGTTTGCTCAATTCTTTCCCTTTTTTAAAACTATGCAGGTAATATATGCTTTAAATACTAAAAATGATGAGCATGAATCTGCAATTCAGGCCCTCAAAGATGCTCATGAAGAAGAAATCCAACAGATTCTTGCAGAAACAAGAGAAAAAATATTGCAATATAAAAGCAAAGTAACAGAGGAGTTAGACCTGAAGAGAAAGATTCAGGTTTTAGAAGCATCATTAGAAGACCACATAAAAATGAAGCAGCAGGCTTTGACAGAATTTGAAGCTTATAAGCACAGAGTCGAGGACATGCAACTTTGTGCAGAAGCCCAGCATGTCCAACGCATAGTAACCATGTCTAGAGAGGTTGAAGAGATCAGAAGGAAATTTGAGGAAAGATTACGGAGTTTTGGGCAACTCCAAGTACAGTTTGAAAAAGACAAACGGTTGGCATTGGAAGATTTGCGAACTGCTCATAGACGGGAAATCCAAGAGCTGTTGAAGTCCCAGCAGGATCACAGTGCCTCGGTCAGTAAAGGGCAGGAGAAGGCAGAGGAACTGCACAGGGTGGAGGTGGAGACATTAAACAAAACACTGGAGGAGCTAAGACTTGAACGGAAAAAGCTAATTGAGGATTATGAAGGCAAGTTGAATAAAGCTCAGTCCTTTTATGAGCACGAGCTTGATACTTTGAAAAGGTCACAGCTTTTTACAGCGGAAAGCCTCCAGGCTAGCAAAGAAAAGGAAGCTGATCTTAGAAAAGAATTTCAGGGACAAGAAGCAATTTTAAGAAAAACTATAGGAAAATTGAAGACAGAGTTACAGATGGTACAGGATGAAGCTGGAAGTCTTCGCGACAAATGCCAAAAGCTTCAGATAGCACTTGTTACAGCAGAGAACAATGTTCAGGTAAGCCTCTCACTTTCAACCTATGGATACCCACTCTCTCTCCCTCCCCAGTTTTGTCTTTTTCTTTTCAATTAGACTACTTTAACATTTTTTTCCCATTTTGCTTTCTTCTGCTTTTCCTTTGTGAGAAAAATCAAAAAGGGGGCAAGTTTTTACTACTCTGTAGTTATTATCTACTACTAGAATTTCAGATATTAAAGGCCCATAAAGATAACTTAAAACCTGATAAAGAAAGGTTTCTATTGAAACAACGTGTTGATATTTTTCACAAGTGACTTGGGAGAGTTAAAATATTGGGCTTTAGTTTTAATTATGTTTTCTCCTTTACCTTTGTTAATAATGGTCTGCACAGTGATCAAAAAATTGTTTTCTAAACCTGAAAATAGGTATAGAAAATTTCATAGCTGTTTTTAATATCTGCAGCATTTGAGTGGATTAAAAAAGGTTGAATAGCCTTTCATGATTGGGTCATATGATTTATGAAGGTAAGTTCTAAGTGTTATCAAAACAGATTTAAAACTAGGTATTATTAACTGTGACTTTTGAATACGAGAAAGTTGATGCTTGTAATTTAAGTGAATTGGCATCATTAGCTTAGCTAATTAGCTTTGCATCATTCTTGCATATTAGTAATGGCTATTTGATCATTCTTAGGTTCTTCAAAAACAGCTTGATGATGCCAAAGAGGGAGAGATGGACTTACTAAGCAAGCACAAGGAAGTGGAAAGTGAGCTAGCAGCGGCCAGAGAACGTTTACAACAACAGGCTTCAGACCTTGTCCTCAAAGCTAGTATGTGTGACCACAGTTCTTGGTGTATTCCTTAGCTAAAACCAACACTAAAATGTTTACTCAAGACAAAATTTGCCTTCTCTTCTCATACTTTAACATTATGTAGATTCTAAATATTTTAAAGGACTCTAATTTCTTTTTAATCATAAGATAAGCAAATAATAACTTATTTTTAAGAATATATATTTTTATACAAAAATTAAGAGCAGGTATTTTATCACCAATAAATCATTCACTAAAAGAACAAAGAAGCATTCTAAGAAGTTTTTTGTTCTTTAAAAACATGTTTTAAAGTATTTAAATTAGTGGAACTATATGTGAATTATAGTGCCTCATTTCATTTGGCTTATTAATAAGGATCATTTACATACTAAAGCTGAGTTGCCCATCCTAATATGGCTAATGTTCTCATTTCATAACCTGTACTAGAGAAAGTGGGTGATTCATGTCAGTTCTGAAGTTACATTTTGCCCAAGTGTTTAGTGTGCCAGATGAAGCCATTTGAAGTAATTCTTTGAGAATATCATTTGATTTGATTGGCTCATCTGTGAATTCCCAGATGACCTTTCTCCTAAGTAGTAGTTTTTCAACTTTAGTGTGTATGAAAATCACCCAGAGGGCTTGTGCAACCACAGATGCTGGGCTCCAGCCTCAGAGCTTCTGATTTAGCAGGTCTGAGATGATCTTCACTGCGGGCTCAAGTTCCCAGGTCTGCTGGTCCAGGGCACTTTGAGAACCACTGGCCTACCTAACACATGCTTTCTGAGACCTTTATCTCACACTCATTTTTCATCTCTCTGTCTCTCTTATTGCCCGTCCCCCTTTTTTGTTGTCATTTATTTATTCTTTGATAACTTGCTGACTTAATCTCTTAATCCACCTTAGTTCTTTATCAGGTTTCTTGTCTAAAACAAATTCAGTTTCAACCAAACCACTGCCTTCCATATTTACTACCTGTGTACAAATTTCTTTCTGTTTAAAATTTTTTTTAATGTTTATTTATTTTTGACAGAGACAGAGCATGAGTGGGGGAGGGGCAGAGAGAGAGGGAGACACAGAATGCAAAGCAGGCTCCAGGCTCCAAGCTGTCAGCACAGAGCCCGACGCGGGGCTCGAACTCACAGACTGTGAGATCATGACCTGAGCCGAAGTTGGATGCTCAACCGACTGAGCCACCCAGGCGCCCCTAAATTTCTTTCTCTTTATGTGAGAATTTGAAAAAAGAGATCAGAAAAGAACAAATTGCTCATTTTGGCACTGTAGTGCCATCCTCTTTGTTTGACTCCCAAGGCTTTTTTTTACATGCATCTCTGAGAGTTGCTTCTACTTCAGCTTGTTTAGTGTGCAATCTTAAAAAAAGGGTCCTGGGTACAGTGATGCAGTGATGTGAAAATAGACCTTTTCCTCGTTTAAATGATTCTACTTGGATAAGAAACATTCCCATGGTAAATATTTCCATTTTATACGGTGAACAAACCAAAGTACTGTTTGTACATGCAGACTATTTATTTCACTCAGGTATTAAGTACAATTGTGTCATTAAATATAAACTTTTACACCACAGTGCAACAAATTTTAAATTGCAGAGTTTTTCTTTTTGGGGTATAGGTCATATTGGAATGCTTCAAGCGACTCAGATGACCCAGGAGGTTACGATTAAAGATCTAGAATCAGAAAAATCAAGGACCAATGAGAGATTGTCTCAGCTTGAAGAAGAAAGAGCTTTTTTGCAAAGCAAGACTCAGAGTCTGGATGAAGAGCAGAAGCAGCAGATTTTGGAACTGGAGAAGGTAAAAAGCAGTAGAGTTTGCCCCCCACCCGCTGTCCCACAACAAAGAAAGGAAAAGAAAAAAAGTTCGGTTTTCTCAGATTTGATTTAAAAAGTGTTTACTTCTACTTCACAGTAACAGTCAATTTTTATGTAATGTTTATGTATTTTGAGAAAGAGAGAGTGGGGGCGGTGCGTGGAGAGAGGGAGAGAGAAAATCCTAAGCAGCTAACATGGGGTTTGAACTCACAAAACTGTGAGATCATGACCTGAGCCAAAATCAAGAGTCAGATGCTTAACCAACTAAGCCACCCAGGAGCTCCAATAACAGTCCATTTCTTGATTCTAGTAAGTTTTTGTCTTTATTTTGAGGAAAAAGATATAAAGCTGGACTATCTATTGTACATGTGTTCAGAATATTTTTTTCAGATTTTTTTAATTTTAGTTTTTATTTTTTAAAATTTACATCTAAATTAGTTAGCATATAGTGCAACAATGATTTCAAGAGTAGATTCCTTAGTGCCCCTTACCCATTTAGCCCATCCCCCCTCCCACATCCCCTCTAGTAACCCTCAGTTTGTTCTCTGTATTTATGAGTCTCTTCTGTTTTGTCCCCCTCCCTGTTTTTATGTTATTTTTGTTTCCCTTCCCTTATGTTCATCTGTTTTGTCTCTTAAAGTCCTCATATGAGTGAAGTCATATGATTTTTGTCTTTCTCTGACTAATTTCACTTTGCATAATACCCTCCAGTTCCATCGACGTCACTGCAGATGGCAAGATTTCATTCTTTTTGATTGCCGAGTAATACTCCATTGTATCTGTATATACCATATTTTCTTTTTCCATTCATCCATCGATGGACATTTGGGCTCTTTCCATACTTTGGCTATTGTTGATAGTGCTGCTATAAACATGGGGGTGCGTGTGTCCCTTCGAAACAGCACACCTGTATCCCTTGGATAAATGCCTAGTAGTGCAATTGCTGGGTTGTAGGGTAGTTCTATTTTTAGTTTTTTGAGGAACCTCCATACTGTTTTCCAGAGTGGCTGCACCAGCTGGCATTCCCATGTATTCAGAATATTATTAACAATTTATAATGTAAAAACTTAAGACATTTCAACGTATTTCAACCAGAAACTGTGAAACTCTTATTTCAGTGGAATGTACATTGTGGTTGATCATATGTTTTTGTACTGATGAAATGTATTTTTGCCTATAAACCTAGGAAATTTCGGTAAAACTTTTGGCAATCATTGAGCTCTAAAAATTCATATACCAACATATTGAATTTCTAGATTAAACAAATAAGACCCATCATTTGTAGAGTAATTGCTGAATATTTATTGCAGTTGTTCAGATATCAAGTGGGAGTTTTGGAATCTTTCTTTCCCTCAACAACCAGGCATATTAAAAATAAGTCTGATCTCCTTGCCCTTTGCTCACCTCCCATTCATGCCTTACCTGAGTGCCATGTGGTTTCTCTTACGACGACTCCACAGAATGTGTGTTTGCCCCAGCCTCCGGGGACATCCTGGTTGCTGGACTTGATGAATCTCATCCAACAGTGTTACTTATTTCTCTCTGATTTACAACATCTCCCTTTTGGTATTTCACATTCTCCCACATTTTTCTCCTGCCTGCCCGGCCTTGCAGTCTTGTTTGTGAGCTTTCCTTCTGTCTGTTCCCTTACCATTTACATTCCCCAGCATTTTCACCTCATTCTATATGCTTTTCATTCTGGTAACATCAGCTGTCACTTGTTAAGTGATCCCTCCCAAATCTGTTGGCCTAGGCCCCATCTTTTCCCTAAATTTGTGCCCTGTGTGTCTAACTCCCACAAGATATGTTGGTTTCTCACAAACGTGTCAAATCAGCATACCTAGAACTTTCTCCCCTCAGAAGTACTTTTTTTTTCCCCACTCCTTTTTTCAACCAATAGCACTACTGTGTGTGTAGCTTGGTAAATCAGTTGTTATTGATTACTGTTTCCTTAACCCTCTTATCTGTTAGGGAGTCCTCTTGGCTTTCTGCTCCCTTAATGTATTTTTATTCCATCATATCCCTTCATACCCTTTCGCGGATTCTAGGTTTAGGTTTAGATCATTGTTGCCTGGATTTCAGTTACAGCTTCCTAAGTGCTCTCCCTGCCTCAGCTCACTAGCCTACTGTCAACATGACTGTTGTTAAAAATATGTCAGTTACATAAATTGCAGTGATTTCTCATTCCTATCAGAATAAAAGTCAGAGTCCTTAGCATAAAAGACCCTTTTTCATCATTTGATTCATGCTCCCTGCTGAGCCCCATTCCTTACCACTGCCAGCCTCATATCTGCTGTTCTATCCACACCGCTCAGCTACATGGTCTTCCTATCTTATCTGAACTTCATTACCCAGCTGGCTACTGCTCATTTTTCAAAATGCTGGAAATGGTTTTGAATGCAGGTTTTTGACACCAGATCTAGGTTTGAAATTTTCTCCTCTTTCATTTCGTGATGGACTTGTGAGAATTAAATGAGAACATGTCATCAGCAGCTCAGATGTTTTCTCTTCTGGAAAGCCTTCCCTGATGTATGTATGTATGTATGTATGTATGTATGCATGTATGTATGTCTCTCTCTCTCTCTCACACACACACACGCACACACACGCACACACATACCCTTTCCCACCCCATCCAGGTTAGTCTCCTTTCCTGTATACTCTTACAATGTGTGATGTACACTCCTTTCATAGAATGTATAAAATTATATTTCCATTGTCTTTTGCCTTTTTCCAGACTGTGACTGCTTAAAAGGCATATAATTGGCACTCAGTGAAATTGTATTGAATATAATCTGAGTGGTAAATTGGTAAGCCATTTTGTGTACAGCTTTAACATACAGGAAGGCTTTCTGTCTTAAGCTCACAGATGTGCTAACTCACACTTGGTTCTGACCTAGCCTGTTTTATTACTTGTGTTAAAATTATTAATTTTGTCAGTGCTACCCTGTCATTTTCTGAGAACACCAATGATGTAATCTCATGTCCAAAGTCTAAATTCCATAGTACTCAGTTCATTCAAATGTATGTATTTATTGAGTATTCAGAATACTAATAGCAGTAATGAAAAAAGCAGGTGTAATTATTGATCTTTATTTGCTTTAATTTTAGAAAGTAAATGAAGCAAAGAAAACTCAGCAAGAATATTATGAGATGGAGCTAAAAAACCTGCAAAATAGATTGGAAGGGGAGGTTGCTCAATTAAATGAGGCTCATTCTAAGACTTTGGAAGAATTAGCTTGGAAGCACCACATGGCAATTGAAGCTGTCCACAGTAATGCAGTTAAGGATAAGAAAAAACTACAAGCGGTGAGTATAAATTCAACGTAGCATTGCATCGTGAACTGGAAGGGTTTCTGTAATGATCCAGTATGACCCATATTGTAGAGTAATGAGTTACTTCATTCTGATGGCTGCTCTCTCATAATCTGTAAATCATGATTCAGAGAGTAATATACTTAAAAATTCTTGTTATCTCCTGTGTGTAAATTGATAGGAGGCATTCCTACTTTGTATGAGCCATGGTAATACTCCCTTGATCTTGAGCTGTTTCTTCATGAGACACTGTCTTAAGTGTGCTCCTCGGGAAGTCTCAACTAGCTGAAGCACTTATTCTCCTGTAGATGTTTCCTTTCGCATAGTAGAAGAAACAAGGTGTCTGACAGATCTGGGATTTACACTGAACTCTTTGTTTACTGGCTGCCTAAATTTGGGCCTCAAAAACCATGCCTGTCCTCATGTGACAGATGAAGAGGAGATCCATCTTATAATGTTCCTGTGAAGGTTAAGTGAAATAAAATGTTAAGAACTCAGACATGTCCTAGCATATAGTGATAAATAAATGTTAGTTTTTAGTATTTCTTACAGTGTGTCAGGCGCTGCAATAGTGTTTTCCATCTGTTTTTTTACTTAATTTCCGCCACACTCATAGGTTTAATTTTTGCACCCGCTTTACTGAAGAGGAGATAGAGGAAAGAGAGGTGAAACACTTGTTCAATCACATGCAGCTAGTAAATATCAGCCAGGTCTTGAACTCAGGTTTCAGATGTCAAACTCTAAGGCGTTTAACCACCACATAAAAGCATGTATTAATGATGATTGTTGTATGTTTTACATAATAGCTTTTTAGAGTTTATTAAGAGCTTTCTTGTATACTCCTCATTACTTAAGGCTTGAAGATTAATGTCATTTTTATTATACAGGTGGTGAAATAGTTTTAATAAACCTAAATGATGTATTCAGTGCCACCAACCTAGTATATAGAAGAAGCAGGATATGAATTGAGAGATTCGCCTCTATGTCTCTTCCTTTTGTGACACAACTAGTTGGAAAAAATATTCAACACTTGAACTTAATTAAAAACTCAAATAAAACTTCCTGTTAAAATGTTATTTCTGTCTAAACCTGCTACTATATGTTTATGTAGCTGGAGACAAATCTTAATGACATGTTATTTCTCAAAATTGTGGTTGTTATTTTCTCTGTGCCAGCTCACTATTCCAGAACGAATTTGTACAGCTTTACGTGGTGCATGTACACGCTTACTGACTCTGTATGTCTGTGTCAGTTGTTCAGGGATTTGTAGTGAAGTATTCAGTGGTAACTGCTGCTTCAGTAAGCTCTTCCATAGCTATTTTTTGTTTTGTTTTTTCATCTCTACATCCCTTATTCACCTTAGCCTTCTCCCTTATTGTGATATTTAACCTGCAGGTGTTCTGCTTTTTGCCTCTCTTTACTCCTCTATATTAAGTTCTAAGTGCTAGAATCTAGGCATCTTTAATCAATATCATTTTTGCCTCATTACTTCTCTCTTAATTATACCCTTGCCCACTGAATTTCAATTTCTGAGCCACCTAAAAATCTGCTTTAAGCTACTTACATTTCTTGCAATCTTTCTTTAAAATGTGGTTGCTATAAAACACATGACATGCATTTCCTGTGTGTGAACATAGTCAAAACTCATGATAGCTTTATCTATCCCCTTCCCTTTTCTCAAAATAACTTATCACTTGCTGTTTCATTCCTCTCTTGCCCAGCTAGCTCATGTCTGAGCCTCAGCTCAGACCAGCCTCCTTTTAGAATAGTCTTTCTCCAATGTCACATGATCTTTTATTATTTTTTTAATGTTTATTTATTTTTGAGAGACAGAGAGAGACAGAGTGTGAGCAGGGGAGGGGCAGAGAGAGAGGAAGACACAGAATCTGAAGCAGGCTCCAGGCTCCATCTGAGCTGTCAGCACAGTCATCTGTGAGCCTGATGCGGGACTTGAACTCACGAGCTGCGAGGTCATGATCTGAGCTGAAGTTGGCTGTTTAATGAGTAAGCCACTCAGGTGCCTCATGTCACATGTTCTTTTAAAGAACATTTACCTAAAGGTGACTTCTTCATTCCTTATTACTTAGTTATCAAAAAGGATTATATATTTTTTCAAAACTTGAGTTTACCCACCCCATTTGAAAGTGAATATATAGAGAATCCATGCAGAAAAGAGTTACTATTGCAGGCCTGAAGCTGCTATCCTTAGAAAGACACATGGTGCAAGGTTGGCCCTTGCTAGTACCTGGGAACTTGAATTTCGGGAGGGTTTCCACCATTCCCTGATAACAACAGCTCATGTGCCTAAGGTGTTTATGCAAACAATATGGTTTCTGCTGAACATCCGCTTTCCTTCATGAAGTCTGGGTGTTTGGCACATGGTAATCAAGTGGTACCTATGTGATTAGCCCCGAATAAAAAACCTAGGCAATGAGTCTCTCATGAACTTTACTAGAAGACAACATTTCACATTATTGTCACAACTTGCTAGAGAGTCCTGTGTGAAGAGGACTCTTGGAAGCTTGTACCTGGCTTCGTACAGGCTTCACCCCCTATGCCTTTTTCCTTTGCTAAATGTGCTTAGTATCCTTTTGCTATAAAGTAAATTATGACTGTGAGGACAACTATATTCTGAGTCCTGTGGGTAATCCCAGCAAATCATCAAACCCAGAGTTTGTTTTGGGAGCTCCACGGAACTGCATTTATTACTCTTCTCACCTTCCACTATAGAAATATTGAACTGCTTGTAACATACCAGGCTCTTTTGTAACTCCATGGTTTTTGCACGGGTTTCTTCTGCTGAACATGTTATATTTCCCCCTTGCTTCACCTCTGTTCCTTACTAGTACACTCCTTCAAACTCTACTTAGGAATTACATTATCTGTGAAGGTTTCCTCACCAAGATAGAATTTACCAGTTCTCCATCCATGCACTCCTGTAGTCCCTATGGATATTTAATTTTAATCACATATTCTTTTTTTTTTTTTAATATTTTTAACGTTTATTTATTATGGAGAGACAGAGAGACACAGAGCATGAGCAGGGGAGGGCAGAGAGAGGGGAAGACACAGAATCTGAAGAAGGCTCCAGGCTCCGAGGTGTCAGCACAGAGCCCGACGTGGGGCTTGAACCCACAAACTGTAAGATCATGACCTGAGCCAAAGTCGGTCACCCAACCGACTGAGCCACCCAGGCGCCCCAATCACATATTCTTTAATTGCTTGTTACCTTGAACTAATTAAGGGCAGGCCCCATGTGTTAAGACCTGTGTATCCCAAGTACACATCCCAAGTAGCATGCCAGATAGTAGGTATTCTTCAGTAAGTATCAGTTTTACTGGCATTGTTTCTTTAGATGCCTTAATTTTGTACTTGGTAGCTCTTGACTATGTTCTCGTGTTCCAGAAATGTTACTGGATTTTGGCTCTTTTTATATAAATATAAAATAATTCTATATTCAAGAGATAGTTAGAATTTTTATTTATCTCCCCACATTATCACTTATAGCATACATTCCTGTTACTGACTCAGCTTGATCTAGACCAAATATTCTTATCATTTTAAAAAAATAATTATTTAACCACATCATAAGTGATTCAGAATGACAGAATCTAATCCCTTAGGATTAGTTAGGTTGACTAATAACTCCAATATTATTAATTAACAATAAGGCTAATTTGAAGAGCAAAATATCAAAATATAAAACAGAATAGTAGTCTTTTTCTTGGAGTCTTTGAGGTATACAGTGTTTGCAATTTTGTTAATGGTTAAAATGTCTCTTCCTAAGGAATTAGAGGAACAGTATAAAAAGGAGAAACTAAACCTGGAAGAGGATAAAAGTCAACTTCAACGAGAGCTGGAAAACTTGAAGGAAGAGCTGGAAGACAAGCTGAATACAGCCAATCAAGAGGCAAGAATTCTTTAGCCTTATCACCTGTGTTATGTCTTATCCATAACATCCTTATTTGATAATGTTGTACCAGAGATGGTAAAATATCTAGAGTAAAAATAATCACTTTGCTTCATGCTGAATTTTTCATAATACATTGGTTATATCTTACCAGGTAAAATTTTACTACCCAAAACATTAGACCCAGGTGCTTTTGTGGGGAAAAGCAAAAAAAAAAAAAAGGATAATGTCACCATATGAAAAATAATTGAAAAGGTTTATATACCCTTTTGTAAAACACAGACTTAGTATTCTCTACACTGTATCTCCATTTTAAAAAGAGAGATTTTATAACATCTGGAGAGTGACATCTAAAATAATTTTTAAATGCTATAAGAAAATAGTATTCTTTAGCTTAGAGAAGGCTAAGAGTATAAAAAGAATGTGAATTCACAAATTCTGTTGTGAATAAAATAAATGTAAAGACAATTTAAAAATTCTAATATTGTTTGTTCTTTTCCTTTCTCTCTGTAGCCCAGGTTCACCTATACCCTAGAATAGCCACACCTGTTGTCTTTTTTTTTCCTTCCATTCCAGTTCATCCTTCATGTGTGTGGACAGTCTTGTCTTGCAGAGTGCTCTTCCTAAGACAAGTTCTTGTCTTGACATTTCTCATCTTGTCAGCTGTTCCTGCCTCAATAGCGTCATCTCTCCCAAGATTGTCTAAGTCCTGCTTTCTCATCACTCAGCTGCTGCTCACAGAAACCATGCCAACACAGGATTGCCCCTGGGCATGCTAATCATTTGCACCCAGTCTTCTTTACTTATCTTTAAACATTTATTCAGAGAAGGCACCAATCACTGTGTTTGGGAATGATAGAATTAAGACTGTTGCAGGTTTCCCCTGCTTGTCTGTAGGTAGAGTGTCCTCAGAAACCTTTTGTAAGCTGAAATGGTGTAAGGTGAATAAGCAGTTATGTTTAATTTATACGGAAAATGGTTTGAGCATTCCAAGACCCCAAAATTAACCTCTCTTAGGCTTTTCTGATACCTTAGGACCCATCTTGCTAACAGATACACACAAAAAATATCCAGCAACTACACAGATGCTCACAGACACAGTTCAAAGCTATGGTAGTGTGATACTGAAATGCTGAGTGTGGTTCCGAAGGAAGGAACTAGGTGGGGCCCTCTCACTTCCTGGGGTGCATGCTGTTTCTGTGAGGGTTCACTGCAAAACAGATGCTGAATGCTATTTTATTTTTTGCCTTTTTTTTTGTAAAAGTGAAAATCTCTCCAGATTATTTCTGTTAGCAAAAATAGGTACTACTGTAGGTATTTTGTGAAAGTGAAGTAGCATAAAATGAACTTTCAAAAAGCAGGTGTTTTAGCTATATTAGATTAGGTCAGCCTCTCTTCTCTTGTCCAAGATAATTCACTGCTGCTCCATATTTGCATATTTCTCTTGGCAGGATATGATCCTTGCAGTTATGGTGTCCTGCTCTCATTAGAAGGCAGTTTAGTGACCATCTGTGTTTCTCATTAAGCTCCCCCAGGGTCTCCTCTCAGTTGCAAATGGTTTAAGCATTCCTGCAATCTACACACTGTAATCTCACGGAGAAGAGCTATAATAAACATGTAATTGATTTTCCTTTTAGATATTTTCTCAATTATGCTTTAGTACCCTGGTAATGTTTTGGTGCCATATTGGAATATGCCCCAAGAGGAAAGAATTGAAAATGGTGGAGCAGCATGGAGACCCTCAGCTCATCTCATCCCTGAAACACAGGTAGATCAGCACCAAACCATTTTGCACACCTAGGAAATTGATATGAGGATTAACACAATGATATGCATAACTTGAGCCACAGAACTCAGCAGGAATTCACCCCAAAAGAAAAAACAGGAAGAAATGACAGGCAGGGGCTTAATCAACACAGATCTAAGCAAGATGTCTGAACTAGAATTTAGAATCACTATAGTAAGAATACTAGCTGCGGTCGAAAAAAGCATAGAATCCCCTTCTCTGGAGATGAAAGAAGTAAAATCTAGTCAGGATGAAATTAAAAATGCCATAATTGAGATGCAATCTTGAATGGATACCATGGCAACAAGGATGGATGAAACAAAGCAACAAATCAGCGATATAGAAGACACAATTACGGAGAATAACGAAGCAGAAAAAAGAGGAAAACAAAGGTGAAAAAACATGATAAAAGACTTAGAGAACTCAGTGTCTTATTAAAAAGGAATAACACCGAAATCACAGGAGGCCAAGAAGATGAACAGAGAAAAAGAGGGCAGATGGTTTATGTGAGCAAATGGTAGTGGAAAACTTTCCTACTCTGAGGGAGGACACAGACATCAAAATCCAAGAAGCACAGAGAACTCCCATTAGATTCAACAAAAAACAAACATCACCAAGGCATATCATAGTCAAATTCACAAAATACACAGACAAGGAGGGGGCACCTGGGTGGCTCATTGGTTAAGCGTCTGACTTTGGCTCAGGTCATGATCTCACAGTTTGTGAGTTCAAGCCCCGTGTAGGGCTCTGTGGCTCTGCGGCTCGGAGCCTAGAGCCTGCTTCAAATTCTGTCTCTGTCTCTCTCTGCCCCTTCCCTTCTTGCACACACGCTGTCTCTCAAAAATAAATAAATAATAAATAAAATACACAGACAAGGAAAAAAATTATGAAAGTAGCAAGGGGAAAGAAGTCCTTAACCTATAAGGGAAGGCAGATCGGGTTTACAGTAGACCTATCCACAGAAAGTTGGCAGGCCAGAAAGGAGTGTCAGGATATATTCAACGTGCTGAACTGGGAAAATATGCAGCCAAGAATTCTTTACCCAGCAAGGCTGTCATTTGAAATAGAAGGAGAAATAGTTTCTCAGACAAACAAAAACTAAAGGAGTTCATGACTACTAAACTAGCCCTGCAGGAAATTTTAAGGGGGACTCTTTGGAGAAAAGATGTAACAAAACCATGAAGACCAAAAGCAACAAAGACTAGAAAGGACCAGAGAACATTACCAGAAACATCAAGTCTACAGGCACCACAATGGCACTAAATTCATATCTTTCACTACTCACTCTAAATGTCTATGGACTGATTGCTCCAATCAAAAGACATAGGGTATCAGAATGAATAAGAAAACAAAACCAATCTATATCTGCTTACAAGAGACTCATTTTAGACCAAAAACACCTGCAGATTAAAAGTAAGGGGATGGAGAACCATCCATCATGCCAGTGGTCATCAAAAGAAAGCTTGAATAGCCATGCTCATATTAAACTATATTTTAAAATAAAAACTAACAATAAATGAAGAAGGGCATTATATCATAATTAAGGGGTCTATCCACCAAGAATATCTAACAATTGTAAATATTTATGTCCCAATGTGGAAGAACCCAAATATATAAATCACATTTATATATTTACATTATATATAAACTTACATATGTTTTATTATAATTGTGTGATTAACACAAACATAAAGAAACTCATTGATAATAGTACCATAATAGAGGACCTTAACACCCCACTTACAATAATGGACAGATCATCTAAGTAGAAAATCAACAGGAGGGGCGCCTGGGTGGCACAGTCGGTTGAGCGTCCGACTTCAGCCAGGTCACGATCTCGCGGTCTGTGAGTTCGAGCCTCGCGTCAGGCTCTGGGCTGATGGCTCGGAGCCTGGAGCCTGTTTCCGATTCTGTGTCTCCCTCTCTCTCTGCCCCTCCCCCGTTCATGCTCTGTCTCTCTCTGTCCCAAAAATAAATAAACGTTGAAAAAATTTTTTTAAAAAGAAAATCAACAGGAAACAAAGGCTTTGAATGACACACTGGACTGGATTGACTTAACAGATATATTCAAACCATTTCATCCTAAAGCAGCATATACACATTCTTCTTGAGTGCACATGGAACATTCTCCAAAATAGATCACATACTGGGACACAAATCAAGCCTCAACAAGTATAAAAAGATCAAGATCATGCCTTGCATATTTTCAGACAACACTATGAAACTTGAAATCAATGACAAGGAAAAATTTTGAAAGGTCTTGAATACTTAAAGAACATCCTACTAAAGAATGAATGGGTTAACCAAGAAATTAAAGAGGAAATTGAAAAGTACAGGGAAGCCAATGAAAATGGAAACACACCAGCCCAAAACCTCTGGGATGCAGCAAAGGCTGTCATAAGAGGGAAATATATAACAATCCAGGCCTTCCTAAAGAAGGAAGAAAGGTCTCAAATACACAACCTAAACTTTCACCTAAAGAGCTGGAAAAAGAATAGCAAATAAAGCCCAAAACCAGCAGAAGAAGGGAAATAATAAAGAGTAGAGCAGAAACCAATGATACCGAAATCAAGAAAACAGTAAAACAGATCAATGAAACCAGGAGCTAATTCTCTGAAGGAGTAACAAAATTGATAAAGCTCAGCCAAATTATCAACAAGGAAATGACCCAAATAAATAAAGTAAATGAAAGAGGAAATATCACAACCAACACTGCAGAAATACAAACAATAATAAGAGAATATTATGAGCAATTATATGTCAACAAATTGGGCAATCTGGAAGAAATGCACAATTTCCTAGAAACATATAAACTATCAAAACAAACAGGAAGAAATAGAAAACTTGAACAGACCCATAACCAGTAAAGAAAATGAATCAGTACTCAGAAGTCTCCCAACAAACAAGAGTCCAGGGCCAGATGACTTTCCAGGAGAATTCTACCAGCAGTTTACCACCTGACATGTCTCCAGAGGCAAGGGAAACAAAAGCAAAAATGAACAATAGGAATCTCATTAAGATAAAAAGCTTCTGCACAGTGAAGAAAACAATCAGGAAAACTAAAAGGCAACCAATGTAATGGGAGAAGATATTTGCAAATGACATATCAGATACAGGGTTAGTATCCAAAATCTATAAAAAAAAAAAACTTACCAAACTCAACACCCAAAAGACAAATAATCCAGTGAAGAAATGGGCAAAATACATGAATAGACACTTTTCCGAAGAAGACATCCAGATGGCTAACAGACACATGAAAAAATGCTCCATATCACTCATCATGAGGGAAATACCAGTCAAAACCACAATGAGCTCACACCTGTCAGAATGGTTAAAATGAACAACTCAGGCAACAACAGATGTTGGCAAGGATTCAGAGAAAGAGGGATCTTTTGCACTGCTGGTGGGAATGCAAACTGGTATAGCCATTCTGGAAAAAAGTATGGAGATTCTTCAAAAAATTAAAAATAGAACTCCCCTACAATCCAGCAATTGCACTACTAGGTATTTATCCAAGGGATACAGGTATACTGTTTCGAAAGGCACATGCACCCTAATGTTTATAGCAGCATTATTGACAATAGCCAAAGTATGGAAAGAGCCCAAATGTCCATTGACTGATGAATGGGTAAAGAAGATATGGTATATATATTCAATGGAATATTCTCCAATGATCAAAAAGAATGAAATCTTACCATTTGCAACAATGTGGCTTGAACTAGAGTGTATTATGCTAAGCAAAATAAGTCAGTCAAAGGCAAATATATGATTTCATTCATATGTGGAATTTAAGATACAAAACAGATGAATATAAGGGAAGGGAAGCAAAAATAAAAACAGAGGGAGACAAATCCCAGGAGACTCTTAAATATAGGAATAAACTGAGGGTTGCTGGAAGGGTGTTGGATAAGAGGGAAGGGCTAAATGGGCAAGGGGCATTAAGGAGGGCATTTTTTGGGATGAGCACTGGGTGTTACATGTAAGTGATGAATCACTAAATTCTGTTCCTGAAATCATTATTCTGCTATATGTTAACTATCTTGTATTTAAGTTAATAAAATAAAAAAAGAACCACTCACCAAGAATTTGCCTGGCTCATCCCTCTGTATGTACCTACCCTTTCCTTCAGCCTGGACATCTTTTTTTTTTTTTTTTGTCCTACTTTGCTGGATAAGATGCCTAGAGATAATAAGTTTTCTTGTTTTGTTTCCTGCTCTTAAAGTGAAGGATGTCAACATTTTATAGTTAATTATCATGCTTCTCTAAAATTTTATTTTGTAAATGTTCTTTATCAGGTTTAGGAATTCTCTTATAATTCTAGTTTCCTAACTTAAATCACAAATTGATGTTGATTTTTCTGCATCTGTCGAGATCATACTTTTTTTCTTTAATTTGTTAATGTGATACCTTATATTAATTTTCAAATAAATCAACTTTGGATTTCTAAAGTAAGCCCAAGGTAGTCATAATAGATTATATATATCTTTTTGTGTATAATAACTAGATTCAGTTTATTAATATTCATTTTGGGAGTTTTTTAAGCCTAGGTTTAACTAATATTGCTTTGCGCTTTTCCCTTTTAATACCGTCCTTTCTAGTTTTGAAATCAAGGTCCTATTAGCCTCTTAAAATGAAAGACTTATATCCTTTTCTGTTCTATGGGAGATTTGTGTGAGATTGACATGCTTTTTAAATTTTTTTTTCAATGTTTTTATTTATTTTTGGGACAGAGAGAGACAGAGCATGAACGGGGGAGGGGCAGAGAGAGAGGGAGACACAGAATCGGAAACAGGCTCCAGGCTCCGAGCCATCAGCCCAGAGCCTGACACGGGGCTCGAACTCACGGACCGCGAGATCGTGACCTGGCTGAAGTCGGATGCTTAACCGACTGCGCCACCCAGGCGCCCCGACATGCTTTTTAAACTTTAACTGCATCATGGTTAAATATTGTTTGTATGAAAGCAATTTTTAAATTTTTAAATTCATCAAAGAAATTTAATATTCTGGGTGTGTCCAATTTTTCAATGTAGTCTTGTATCCCAGTTCATTAAACAAGATTTTAAGTTATTTTCTTCAATATTCTGTGTTCCAAATATTATATTCTTTTTGAATTTTATATTTTTCATATATCACTTACTAAAAACTGATACTTTGATGGGGGATTTGTTTATTTCTTATGTTCTTTCAATTTTTGCTTTAAATATTTAAAAGTTTTGTTATGTGCATACAAATATAAAATTTTTTTAGCTACTTAATGAATCATGATTTGTGGTTTAGTCTGTGTTGTTTGATAGTGTGTCACCAGCTTTATTTTGGTTTGTTATGATTGGTATATCTTTTTCCATCTACTGACCCTTTGTTTTTCTGCATCCTCATGGTTACACAAATCATGGAATCATGATTTGTGGTTTGGTCTGTGTTGTTTGATATTGTGTCACCAGCTTTATTTTGGTTTGTTATGATTGGTATATCTTTTTCCATCTACTGATGGTTACATGTGCCTCTTGCCAACCACATATAGCTGCATTTTATCTAGTCTTAAGTTTGTTTTATTTTATTGTATTTTATTTTACTTTATTTTACTTTATTTTAAAGTTTATTTATTTTGAGTGAGAGTGCACATGAGGGAGGGAAAGAAAGAGAGAGAGAGAAATTTCCGTGCAGGCTCCACTCAGCACAAAGCCCAACACAGGGATTGATCCCACAACAGCAGGATCATGACCTGAGCCTAAATCAAGAGTCAGATGCCCAACTGACTGAGCCACCCAGGCACACCTGAAGTTTGTACCTTTTAAATAGAGATTTTATTCAATTTACATTTATTAGATGGAAAATAGATATATCTATGGAAAGATAGGGGGAAAGAATTAAGGGGTACTTCATAAAGACTGAGAGTGATTGTTTTAGAAAAAAAATTAATGAATGTATTATCTTCATAAGATGGATCTTGATACTCTTAGAATTGATAAAACCTAAAAACATAAGTAGGTCAGCTAGGGATTTCAGTGATAAATTCATGAATGCCCAAATCATATGAAGATATATTAAGGGAAGCTAGTGAGTCTAAAATCTCAGGGGGAGGATAATCCTGTTATCCTATCAAATGTTATTTGGGGTCACCTTTGAGGACAAAATACTAGACTGGTCAATAAAATCTGTTACAGTCTTTTTAAATGTTCTGATGTAAGTTGTAGATTTTCTTCTAGACATAAGATTTTTAAGCATATACATAGTTGAGTAGTTTGTTACAATAAACATCATTTGGCTTTATTATAAAATGTTGTATCACAGATGATACACTACCTGACACATAAGAGATCAGTATTTGCAAATGAAATATTTGTTGAATGAATAAAACTCATTGAAAACTAAGTCAACTTAGTTTAATAATAATAAATAAGATTATTAGTTTTCTATTGCTGTGTAACAGATTACCAAAAACTTAGTGGCATCACACAGCTCATGTTTATTACCTCATGGTGTTGTGGGTCAGGAGTCCAAGTATGGGTTATCTGGGTCCTCTGTTCAGGATCTCGCAAGGCTGAAATCAAGGTGATAGCCATACTGCAGTCCCATTTGAGGCACAGGATCCTTTTTTAAGCTTACTGGTTGTTGTCAGAATTCATTTCTTTGTGGCTCTATGACTGAGGTCCCTGTTTCTTGATAGCTGTTGACCAGAAATCGCTCTCTACTTCTAAAAGCCCCCCTCAAGCCCTTGCAACATGACTGCCTCCTCTTATAACATAGCAGTTTACTTGTTCAAGGCCATCAGGAAAACTTTAGTGGCTTTGAATTTCTCTGGTTTCTAAGGGCTCACCCAATTATGTCAGACCCACCTAGAGTAGTATCTTTTTAGATAACCTCAAAGTCAACTACAGTTAAGGATCTTAATTATATCTACAAGATCCCTTTTGCTAAATAACATAATACAATTATGGGAGCAAATCCCATCATATATGCCTAAGTCCCAGGGAAAGTGAGGGTCAGAGAGGGGTCATACTAGAATTCAGCCTACTGAAACACACAAATAACTAATTTCTCTGGCTCCTGTAGTGGCTACACTAGCATTTAGGTAATAGAAGATAAACAGGTTATTTATTGTGATGATTTAGAGAACAGGATTGAGTTTCTAAAGTCTGTTCTGGAATATCCATAATATATTCCTTTCAAAGGCACTGATTGGTAAGTGCTAAAGTTTTGAACATTGCTCTTTATGAACTTAAGCAATTTTACAAAAAAAAAAAAAGTAAGAACATGAGGAACGTTTTCAGGATTCCAGATTTTCTAATGGTATTTAATATGTGTATGTGCATTTTAATATGGTTGCAATCTATATTCACAGTACTTTGTGTACTTGATTTATAAAACTTTTTTACATATAAATATTTGCATTTAATTTTGTCTCCATGTTAGTCATTTAAAATATTCATATAGTGTTCCATTATATATCTTTACCATAGTTGCTTAAACATTTTCTTTGTTGAGCATTTAATGTTTTAAATACTTTATTATAAAGATAATTTTAAGGAGTTGCTCCCTCTTAACTTGAGGAGAAAGGATGATCGTGCAAAGGCCATGGCCAGTATGACAGGATTGCGGTTTCCTAAGGCCAGTTCTTTGTCCTCATCAGTGACCAACCAAGGTGTATTTCAGCCATGAGCCCTGAAAGCCTGAGGAGCCTGGGGTATTAGAGAAGACTTCTCTGAATGCCGTTTATCAGTGTCTTATTTTTACTGGTAATTGGATAAATTATCAGTTCTATTAATACTTTTCATTTTTAAAAATTATTTCCTTTTTATGTAACTCTTGCCCTCAATGAAATTACTGGGTCAGAGTAGGAATAATGTTATACGTCAAGTTATTTATTACTAAATTGCTCTCCAGAAAAGTTGGAACTACAGTCCGGTGACATCAGTAATATTGCATATCTTTTATGATTTGGGAAACATTTATTGACTACATGATATCTTCTAGATGGTAGGGATACTTTGACAAAATGTCAAGGAACTCAGTTTCAAGTGACTGTTAACGAATTGGTGATAAATACAATGTATTTTTAAAGTTCAGAGGAGGGAGTGATTCTCTACCATAAGTGTTCATAAAAACTCTGGAGAATGTAATATTGGAGAATTTTTAAATGTGGTACGGGAGGTCTTTGAAAGGTGGGTGTAAATTTTCCAGCTGTAAGAATGATGAAAGACAGTATGGGTATGAAGATTAGTATAAGTAGGGTCATATTGGTATACAAGCTATAATGCCTTGGTGAACCATAAAAAGTTATTATTTATTTCTAATGTTTAATTGTGCAGCATTTTAAGGTTTTTGTCTATTTAAACATATCAATTCTATCTAATTATATTCTTAGTTTCTTGAATAGATCTTGTCTATTCTTTATGGTAATAACTACAATACTAAGTTTTTTCTTTTTTCTTTTTCTTTTCTGCAATTTATTTATTTACTTATTTATTTTTGAGACAGAGCATGTGAGCAGAGGACGGGCAGAGAGAGAGGGTGAGAGAGAACCCCAAGCAGGCCCTGCACCATCAGCACAGAGCCCATTGTGGGGCTCCATCTCACGAACTGTGAGATCATGACCTGAGCTGAGACCAAGAGTCAGACGCTGAACTGACTGAGCCACCCAAGCATCCCTATCAGTTTTTTCATGTCTTCCATTTGTGCGTGTAACTCTTACTCATTTGAAAATTATCTGGATTGTGAAACAAAATTTTTTTGGCAAGCCAGATCAACACAAAAAGTAAAGATACAAATAAGCTAGATTGATTAGAGAAAGGGGGCATAAATTCAGTGACAGAGAAAATGTTAAAACATGGAATGAATATCATATTCTATTCTTTAGGAAAAAAGATGACTTTGTATAAAATTTTAAATTTCTGAAATGACTCAAAGTAGTTGATTAACTTGACCGAACTAATTATAACCACGAAATAAAAACTCCTAACATGTATCTAGAGAGGCACCAGGCCCAGAGGATTTAAATGGATGAATTTCATTAAAAATTTTAAGAAACAGAGGGGCTCCTGGGTGGCTGGCTCATTTGGTTAAGGATCCAAGTCTTTTTTTTTTTCTTTTAAATTTTTTTGTTTACATTTATTCATTTTTGAGAGACAGAGAGAGTGCAAGTGGGGGAGGGGCATAGAGAGAGGAAAACACAGAATCTGAAGCAGTCTCCAGGCTCTAAACTGTCAGCACAGAGCCTGATGCAGGGCTCAAATCCATGAACCACGAGATCATTACCTGAGCCAAAGTCAGAAGCTTAACTTACTGAACCACCCAGGCACCCCAAGGGTCTGAGTCTTGATTTTGGCTCAGGTCGTGATCTCATGGTTCATGGGATCAAGCCCCTAATTGGGCTCACGCTGCAGCGTGGAGCCTGCTTGGCACTGTCTTTTTTCCTCCCTTTCTGACCCTCCCCCATCTCAAATAAACAAACTTAAAATTTCAAATAAATCTTAACTGTGAAAATATTTCAGAGTACAGAAAAAAAATAGAAGCTTCCCAGCTCATTTTATGAAGTTGGTATCCATCACCAGAATTGTCCAGTATATAAACATCTGCGTGGAAAGGGGACAGGAAAAGGGGTGCTGAATTGAGACGAGGTTGAAGGAAAATGTTTATGATTTTCTTTATGGTGTCTGTATTTACAATGAGAAATATTCAGGTGTTATTTTTAAATTAGCCGTTTTCATTTCTGTCGAGTTTTGATCAGCTTGGCCATTTTATAAAAAATGAGATTTTTACTTCATAGTGGTTTCCTAGATAATTTAAAGTATTTCATTTATTGATTTTAGTTCTCATAACTCGAGGATATAGATCTTCCTAATCAACAAATAGTCTTATTAACTCCTAATTTCAAGAGTATATATAAATCAACTCTTAACAATTTCAGATATTGTATGGAAACAAAGAAATCACAATTTATTCTAATACACATTTACCAGCTTATCATTATTGACCTAAATCAGTCACTTTATAAATGGTAGGAGAACTGGGTTCAAATGAAGTGTAAGTGATTGAATTTTGAAGAGCAGTTTTAAAAGTACTTTTTTATCTAAAAAACATACTTTTTTCCCCCCCCCTCTGTCTTTGATGTAATCATCTTGGTTCAGTTCCTTTGATAGAACTGGGAATTCTCTTTGTTAAAACAGGGCTTTGAATTATCCACCTATTTCCATGGTTGTCACAAAAAAGGGAAATCATAAATATGGAGGTCTTCACAAAAAAAAACAACAGATGAAGTCTATCATGATTATTTAAGTGCTTCTTCCAAATTCATCAAAAAAGACCCATTCAGTAGCACTACCACTAAAGAAAAGGCTTTAAGAAAACAAACGTGACTTTTGCTAGTCGATAACAGTGAGGTATATTAAAAGTACTGTATACGGGGCGCCTGGGTGGCGCAGTCGGTTAAGTGTCCGACTTCAGCCAGGTCACGATCTCGCGGTCCGTGAGTTCGAGCCCCGCGTCAGGCTCTGGGCTGATGGCTCAGAGCCTGGAGCCTGTTTCCGATTCTGTGTCTCCCTCTCTCTCTGCCCCTCCCCCATTCATGCTCTGTCTCTCTCTGTCCCAAAAATAAATAAACGTTGAAAAAAAAAATTAAAAGTACTGTATTTACTTGCAGATTGGCCGCCTCCAAGATCTGGTAAGGAAAAGTGAACAAGGTCTTGGCTCTGCAGAAGGACTCATTGCTAGTCTTCAGGACTCCCAGGAAAGACTTCAAAATGAGCTCGATTTGACTAAAGGCAGGCTGAAGGAGACCAAGGATGCTCTATTGAATGTTGAGGTAATTTTATAGTCCTGCTATAAACATTAGCAAGGTAAAAATATAATTTAATTACTCTGCTTAAATTTCTCATAAATAGACATTATATATAGTATACTAGTTCTGTAGGGCTTTTCTAGCAAAATACTAAAACTAAGTGGCTTAAAACAACAGGAATTTATCCTCTCACCGTCTGGAGGCTGAAAGTCCAAAATCAAGGTGTTCTCAAGACTATTCTTCCTTTTCAACCTAGAAAGCAGGTCTTTCCTCACCTTTGCCAGCTCCTGGTAGCCCCAGGCCTTCCTTGGCTTGTGTCACATTTCAGTTTCCTCCTTGGTGTTCAGTGGCATTCTTCCTGTGTGTCCTTACATATTCTTTTTTTTTTTTTTTTTTTTTTTTTTTTACTTTTTAGAGAGAGAGCGCAAGCAGCGGAAGGGGCAGAGGGAGAGAGGGAGAGAGAGAGAGAGAGAGAGAGAGAGAGAGAGAGAGAGAGAGAGAGAGAGAGAATCTTAAGCAGGCTCTAAACTCAGCATGGAGCCTTACTCAGGGCTCAATCTCACAATCCTGGGATCATGACCTGAGCCAAAATCAAGAGTCAGATGCTCAACCAACTGAGCCACCCAGGCTTCCCCCCTTTTTGCCCCACATCTTCTTCTTATGAGGCTACCCATCACATAGTACTAGGGGCTCATCCTATGACCTCTTAAGGAATTACATCTTCACTGACCCTATTTACAAATAAGGTCACGTTCTGAGGTACAGGGGTTGGGACTTCCACATATCTCTTCAGGATCACAATTCAACCCATAACAATCAGGATGCACAATTCTTCTATTGGTAAGCATTCAAACTCTCATAGGTAGCAACTAAACAATGCTCTGTCACCTACAAATTTTGAAAGGCTCTGCTCCCTTCCATTCTCACGGAGCAGAGCAAATATTTAGATTCCCTCAGAAAGTGGAGAAAAGAATCCATAACAACTAAGCGTATAGTTTCCAGAGAGTTCTTACTTTTCCTTCAGAGAGGTGATTTAGAGTGTGGGCTCTGAAGTCAGATTGGCTGGGTGTGATTTCTTGATCCATCGCTTAGTGTGTCACTTTGGGCAAGTTACTTATTCTAAGCCTCAATTTACTCATCTGCATATTGCAGGAGGGGGTAATAATACACCTCACACCACTACTGTAGTAATTAAATGAGGTAAACCATTTACAGCACAGTGCTTAGTAAATATCAAGCATTCAGGAAACGTTGCCTTTTATTAATATTATTTCAAATGTAATTTTTGTAGCTTAGTATTGGAATCCGTTTCATTTCTTTAAGGTCCTTGCTCATATTTACATTGCTCTTCTATCAAGTAGTGGAATATACTAAGTGTTGTAAGCAAAACCTTAGCAACTGTCCATTTTTTTTGTTCTGCTGGACAGTTTTGATTGAGAAAATACAGATACTGCATCACAGTTTACTTCAGCTTTAGGTAAGCTCTTCAACAGCAGGTGTTTTCTCTGGATGTGAGTTTTTTCCCCTCCTCCCTGCTGAGTTTCGATTGTATATTACATAAATGAACCCATCATAAAATGGGTATTGATCCCTGAGTATATGTCCAGTTGTTGGTTGATAACCTGTGAGGGATCCAGACACGGATAAAGCATGACTCTCTGCACTTAGGACGTTTTAGGCCACAGTTGGGAAATAAGGAGTAAGATTCTGATGACAGTGATGATAATATTAGTTTAACATTTGTAAATCTGTAGTTGGGAGTTTATAGTTTCTCCCATTACTCAATCTTGCTGAGCCTGTTTCCTCACCTGTAACCTCCCCATGTTGCTATGAGGATCCCATGAGCTGATGGATGTGAAAACAGTTGGGGGAAAAAAGCAAGTATTTTCTTTACTTCTGTTCTTACCCCACTAATGTCTGATAAAGTACTTTGCATTCAGTAAAAGAAATACTTCTTAAGTACTTCTACCTCATTTAATGCTGCCTGTGGTGGAAAAAGTAGTAGTTCCTGGAGGCAGAATACTTAGTGAAAAGGACGGTTGGCTAAGATGGCCAAACCCAATTTTCGGAATTTACTGCTATAAGCAGGGTCACCAGTGTAGAATGGCAGTTTCAACATTGGCTTGCTTCACTCCCATTAATCTGGACATGCCCCTCAGCAGTGTTACAGCACATGCCATTAGTAAGTGGGTGATCCAGAAAGGGTCACTGTGAGAACAGAAGGAAGCACCATCATCTGTTCCTCTTCTGTGGGAGGCAGAGAGCAGCTCCACTGCTGGCGGGGACTGATGGTTGCCAGTGTCGTCCAAACAGTCTAGCCCTAGGCTCCGGAGAGCCACTTGATTGATGCTAATCTACAGGGCTTTCATATATAGCATATTATGTTTCCATAACACTAAACACATGGATCACTGTTTTGAAGTTACATAATAAAAATAGTAGCCAAAAAGTCTTATAGTTATTTTAATCATGTCAGTGAAGTATAATTGTAATGCTTCAGCTTTGGATAAATAGCAGACTTTTGATTATAAATATGAATGAATTTGAAGAACGTATCTATGTAACGTGTACATATATGAAGATAATAGATACCCATGATATGGAAAGCTTAGTTAAGATTATTGGGGTGCCAGGTGGCTCCATCAGTTAAGCATCGACTCTTGATTTTGGCTCAGGTCATGATCTCATGGTTTGTGAGTATGAGCCCAGCATCAGGCTCTGTGATCATAGCACTGAGCCTGCTTGGGATTCTGTCTCTCCCTGCCCCTCCCCAGCTCTCTCTTTCTCTCAAAGTAGATAAATAAACATTTTTAAAAAGATTATTAATTATGCTAACTTTAAGCTATTTAAAATAATTTGTAAAATTATAAGCCTTGATAAAACATAGTTTGCACAAGGACATTTAAAATATAAAATGTGTGCCACATACTGTCAGAAAATCTTGAGTAATTGTTATAGATGGCACTATCAGTTATTGTGCTGTAAGAATTTAAAAGTGATAATGCAAGCACGCTGCTTATTTAAAATAACCAGCAATAACCTTGCTTTTGAACACTTGTTTTCACTGAAAAATTTTTGTTTTTCAGGGTGAGCTAGAACAAGAAAGACAACAGCATGAAGAAACGCTTGCTGTCATGAAAGAGGAAGAGAAGCTCAGAGTGGACAGAATGGCCCATGACTTGGAAGTAAAATGGACTGAAAACCTTAGGTACATTTCTTACTCTGTGATGTAATCTTATCAGTACAGATGTGCAGGGGCACGTAGGGTAGCTCAGTCAGTTACGCATCCAACTTCATCTCAGGTCATGATCTCACAGTTCATGAGTTTGAGCCCTCTGTCGGGCTCTGTGCTGACAGCTTGGAGCCTGGGGCCTACTTTGGATTCTGTGTCTGCCCCCCACCCCTCCCCTGCTTGTGCTTTGTCTCTCTCTCGCTTTCTCTCTCAAAAAAAAAAAAAAAAAAATACGGTGTGCAAAGATGTTTTTCTGTTATATGGCTTACATTGTCTTATTGTTAAAATCATAGGGACAGTATTTTTAATGAATTTTTTTCATGATTAGATGCAGAGAAATTGGAACTCTTTTTTTCTGCTTGAATACTTTTTTTCATTTTATTTTCCTGAATGTAAAATACTAACCTCAAGTCAGAAATCTTATTCTAGTACCTGTTCTGCCATTGTTAACTGACAAATCAATGATCATGGGTAAGTTACCAACTTGCTGTATAGTCCTGTAAACTTGACTAAAATCATTAGTAACTCTTATTCTGAGTTGACTTTTGAGGAGGATTAATTAAATATGTAGAAAACCTGTGAACAACTGTATTATAGCTATTGAGAGGAATAATTATCTTTAAAAAGTAAAAGTATTTGTTTTATTTTAGACAAGAGTGTTCTAAACTTCGTGAAGAGTTAAGACTACAACATGAAGAGGATAAGAAGTCAGCAATGTCTCAACTTTTGCAATTAAAAGAGAGAGAGAAAAATGCAGCCAGGGATTCATGGCAGAAGAAAGTAGAAGATCTCTTAAACCAGGTAATCAGTAGTCTCTACATTATGGAAGTTCATTTTCCTTGACATTCCCTAGCTAGGGAAATATTGTAAAATATTGTTTGTTAATTTCGTTGTATTTTGGGTTTTTTTCTATAGGGCAAATTTAAAAATTTTTTAATGTATAAAATCAAGGAGACATATTCGTTAACTTGTGAAATGTTGTGTTAAATAATGTTACATCGGGAGCCCTAAATTCTGAAAAGAATTTACATGTTTTTGGTTTAATATTTGAACTGAACACATCAGGGATTTTTAAATGGGAAGGTTACCCATATTTTGAGAGTATAAAAAATTTTTTTAAGCCATCAGATATCATTTGGGTCCCGGAAGGTAAAATTTATTAAATGCATCCTGATTGCCTAAAACCATACCAGAAGTGAGCAATTTCCTTCTTTCTCACTAAAAGGATATTGCCTGTTATGCTTCAAAATGCTATCAACAAAAAGTAGTGATATTCCTAAATCTATCTTCTTATGTCAGGCTCACTTATTTCCATTTTTAACTATAATTAAACGAATGTGCACATTTTCACTCATTTTATACAACTTCTAACTATGAATTCTTAGCATTCTCCTGCAAAGCCAGTTATTAAATAAGACTGACTGCATGAGTCACCAGTTGATAAGCAAGTGCAGCGCTTAGACGAGAAGCAGCTCCATAATTTAGTGCTAGAAATCTACTATTATCTTTCTATTTATGATCATGATGAATTTCACAAGAAACAGGAAAGGCTTTCTGTAAGATAATTTATTACATAGGTACATACATATAGTATCTTTCAAGAGTTCTTGGGGCCTGCCAATTTGTGTCTGTTCTCTCATAATAATTAGTAATGTTACTTTAAAAAGGGAGTATATACATGAATATTTATGAGTTTTTGTGAATAAATTTGCAACCTTTGAAACTCAGACAAAAATAAGAAGGAAACAACTCTCACTAGAAGTTGGGCACCATGTTAGCATTGCTTAGGTTACCTTCTGTACACTTATTTTACATTCCTATTTAGAGACCTAGAAGGACAGATTCTGGGTACAGTGGTACTACCCCTCTGTGATGTTCTCTACTTAAAAAGATGCAATTAATTCAAATATATGATAAAAAATAACCCCCCCACTGAAAGTCTGCCTTGTTTTTCAATCACAAAGTATTGACTAATAGACATTTTTTGGCTGGGTTTAGCACTGTAAAGAGGACCTACCACTTCTCCCACCTGTTTTCTATTATTATTTTATTATTCCTATAATCTCTCTTATAATTATCATATTTCATGCATGCTTCTCTGACATTTTTTTCTCCCCTCCCCACACCCCGATATCTGGTCTGTGTTGTTTATCCCTGAAAGGAAATAATGCTTTGCATATGGTTTTAGTTCTGTGTATCATAAAATAATTTATTACATAATGGCTCCAATTTTTGCCAGCTTTACAGAAAGAATTTTTTTGATCAATTTTCAAAGCAGATTAACCATAAATATCAATATAACCAGGAATTAATTGCCTCCAAAGGTGAAACTGATCTGTGCTGCTCTATGCCATCGGTCCATTTCCAAAATTATAATGTCTTCCCCTCTCCCCCCTTCTAAAATACAAAGGGCATACACATTACCCTAGGTAAAACTGGCAAATGGCTGTTGCAGCTCAGGATCTTCTGTGCCTGAAGAAAGTTAAGAAAACAATTGAACAAAAGATTCTACATTGAAGTGAAAATGGTATTATGCTATCAAAGTTGCACTTTTTCCAGCTATGTGGGAGGACAAAAACTTCTAGCAGGAACAGCAAGTTGTTTTTTTTCTTTTAAGTTTATTTATTTATTTTGAGAGAGAGAGTGCAGGGGCAGGGCAGGGAGACTGAATCCCAAGCAGGCTCCACCCTGTCAGCACAGAGCTGGACCCAGGGCTCAATCCCATGAAGTGTGAGGTCATGACCGAAGCTGAAACCAAGAGTGGTAATGCTTAACGACTGAGCCATCCAGGCGCCCCAGGACCAGCAGGCTTTTTAATGGAACTTTGTTATGGACAAAAGAACCTTTTCCTCCTTCTTGGCCCTTTGGATCTTGTTCTGTTGGTTATTTTGGATGGATTCCTAGAGCCTGTGCCCTACACCTGCTCTACGGCTTTCCCCTTGCCTGATCCTACCAAGCCCTGTTCCTCATACTTTCCACCCCCAGCCCTGAGCCCTACAGCCATTTCACTCTGCGGGCCTCACTCATCCTCTTATCCCTAGCACTGCCAGGACCTTTTGCATTTAGGGAAAACAGACCCACCTTGGGGTTTGTGACATTTAAAGAGTAAGAGTGGGGAACAGAATTGGAACAGCCAGACCTTAGGCAGAAACATATATTGTGAAAAGTATCAGAGGATCTGTGTTTTCACATATTTTAACTATTTCTGAGTGAACTGAAAATAAGTCTATCTTTGTGCCTTGGTTTACCTGTATTTCATTTTGCTTAGAGCAAAGAAGAAATAATTTCTTTCCTGTGAACTTAGTCTGTTGAGAGTTAAATTTGATTTAAACTTATCTATCAAGAAACGGGTAAAGAAAGGCCTAAGAATTTCAGTTTTCTTCAGATGTTTTTCACTTTATCAAAATTTCTCAAAGCTATTATTTTTATTCTGTGCTCTAATTTCATATTTTTAGTTTTAATATTTCATGGTGTTCTTTTTTCTGTCCAGTGATTACACCTTAGTCCAAAACTAGGTATGCTTCCTGGGCTAATCAGTGTGTACATTTAAATTCCTTTAAAATAAAAGAACTACATTTACTCTTCAACTGTAAAGAAAAGTAATTATATAGAGTCATCTGTGATCATATTTTTTCTATTTATGATCCTAAAATGTCGTGATATATTTATTTCACCTTGTTTTCAGGGCAGATTTTATTTGGGGTCCAACTTGATGACTTTATATTCCAATTCTCTCATTCAGATCAGTGGACTGAGAAATTTGGGAGAGACATGGACTGTTCAGACATAGAACTGTGGAACTTTGTTGTTTGGGTCTGACTCTCCAGTTTGAACTTCGAGGCCCCAAGGTTATTTAGCTGGTGATAGCCACCATTGTATATGACAAAGTTTTTACCCTCCACATATCTACAGTCTAATAGAGGAAGATTTGTATACAGATACCTACAGTAAAAGTCACTGCAGTGAGTGACTATAAATGGTCTGGAGAGTCTGTACTATAGGAGCAATGATATGCTGGGTCTGGCTCCTACCAGCTCACATAGTTGTGATTGTGTACAGGCCTTCTCAGCTCCATATTCTGGGACATGTTGGTGGCTGGGAGTATTTACACCACAAATATCAGCATGTGCTACATATCAGGGCTTTGTTTTTCAGAGAGCCTACATCCTTATCAGCTTACTGCTTGGTGGGAATATGGAGTAGAGAAAGAGTGACATAGCCAAAGTGATTGGGAAAATTTTCATTAAAGAGGTCAGCTTTAGTGTGACTTTCAAATACGGTAAAGGATGAACACAAATATTTTTACTCATTCTATGTTTTATTGAACATACTATTATTTCCCAAGCACAATGTATAAGGAGTACAGAAAAATGAGGTGTGGACAGCTGGGGGAGATAGGTCATTGTGAAAAATTTTGACTTCCAAGCATAGGAGTTCAGAGTTCACTCAGTAAGCTGTGGGATTCTGTCAAAGGTTTATGGATAGGAGAGTACCATGTTGAAAATTTCATTTTAGGAAGCTTAATGTGGTTGTGATTTTGAAGTGAGGATGAAATGGAGACATCTCAATAACCTACAGTGTCTGAAACAGAACTCTTGAATACACATGATGCACCCAACCATCACCCCTCAACAGAAACCAGACTCCTCCTCCTACACTGTGCTGTCCATTCACTGCTCAGCCATCTCTGACTCCTCGTGCTGTGCCGCCAATCAATTCATCAGCATTTCCTGCTGCTCTCCCTTCAAAGTACACCTAGGATCTGATCATTTCCCAGCATTCCCTCCCCTACCAGCTAGTCCAGGCCACTTGCAGTTCTCTCCTACACTGCAAATGCAATCTGCACGTGGTCTTCCTGCTGTTTCTCTTGTCCGCCTACATATTATTTCCCAACCAGCCAGAGTGATGCTTTTAAAATGTTAAGTTGGGGGCGCCTGGGTGGCGCAGTCGGTTAAGTGTCCGACTTTAGCCAAGTCACGATCTCGCGGTCTGTGAGTTCGAGCCCCGCGTCAGGCTCTGGGCTGATGGCTCAGAGCCTGGAGCCTGTTTCCGATTCTGTGTCTCCCTCTCTCTCTGCCCCTCCCCCGTTCATGCTCTGTCTCTCTCTGTCCCAAAAATAAATAAACATTGAAAAAAAATTTTTTTTAAATAAATAAATAAATAAAATAAAATGTTAAGTTGGATCATGTTACTCTCTTGCTTCACACTTTCTACCATCAGATTATAATCCACACTTTTACTGTGGCCTGTAGTAGCCTTATGATTTGTCCCCTACCAACATCATCTCCTGCCACTCCTTCCCTTCTTTTTCTGCAGTCCTGCTGGAAGACTTGGAATTCCTGGAACACACACACACACACACACCAAGCTTACTCCATCTCAGGGCCTTTGCACCTGCCTCCACATGGAACCCATTTTCCCTAGATCTTTATGGCTTTCTTTCACTTTGTTCAATTCTCTGCTCAATCTTAACTCTTCAAAAAGATCTTCCTTAGCCACTTTCTCTAAAATAGCATCCTCCATCACTCTGTGTCCTCCTATTCTGCTTTGTGTTTCTTCAAAACACTTATTACTGTATAGCATCATATTATTTACACTGTTAGAATGTAGTTCCATGAGAGCTGGGCCTTTATCTGTGCTATTCACTGTTGCACACCCAGATGCTTAAACTCCCTGGCATATAGCAAGCACTTGATGTTTGATGTAGTGAACAAAAACAGACACGGCTACTGAAGAGGCATTTGTCAAACATATGAAGTACAAATAATTCTACCCATTTAGGACCTGAATTAAGTTTATTTCATTGAGAACACAAGGGAAACTATAAAGAAAAAAATCATCTAATTTGATGAAATACTTTGGTAAAGGAGAAATAAATGTTAAAGTTGACTGAATTTGAAGCCAGAATAATCAAAAGGAAAAGCATCATCTGAGAGAGGGAAGTCATGAGCTCCTTAACTGGGGAGAAGGGGGATGATGAGATGGTCAGTTTGGTTTTAGATGTAGTGATTCTACCATCAGAGGAAATTTTGGAATTCTTCACACTCAATTGGAAAGATCAATGACATGAATGAGAAGTAGAGCATTAAAATAAGTGCTGGGGACACTTGGGTGGCTCAGTCGGTTAAGCATCCGACTTGGCTCATGTCATGATCTTGTGGTTCCTAAGTTTGAACCCCGCATTGGGCTACATGCTGACAGCATGGAGCCTGGAGCCTACTTTGGATTCTGTGTCTCCTTCTCTCTCTCTGCCCCTCTCCCCTTCACACTCTGTCTCTCTCCCTCTCCCAAAAATAAACATTAAAAAAAATTTTTTTTAATATTTCAAAAAAAAAGTGCTGTTGATCAAGAACAACTGAGAAGCCAGCTTCCTATGGCTGTTGCAGACTGTGTTCTGATATTAATTAATTAATTAATTAATTAATTAATTTGTTAATTAATTTATTTGTTTATTTGAGAGAGAGAGAGAGAGAGAGCGAGAGAGCATTAGCTGGAGGGTGGGGGGCAGAGAGAGGTAGAGAGAGAATCCCAAGCAGGCTCCACCTGCCAGCACAGAGCCTGATGCAAGGCTCGAACCCATGAACTATGAGATCATGACCTGAGTCGAAGTTGGGCACTTAACACACTAAGCCACCAAGGCACCCTGAAATAATTCTAACCTTTTTAAAAATATGGCTACTGAAAACTTTGTTTTTAATAAGAAAATTTAATTTTTTAACATTTATTTGTTTGTTTTGAGAGAGAGCATGAGAACAAGGGAGGGACAGAGAGAGGGATAGAGGATCCAAGGCAGGCTCCTTGCTGATAGCACAGAGCCCAGTCCAGGGCTTGAACCCACAAACTGTGAGATCATGACCTGAGCTGAAGTCAGATGCTTAACTTACTGAGCCACCCAGGTGCCTCTGGCTACTGAAAACTTTTAAAATTACACACATGACTCTCAGTTATAATGCTGTTAGACAGCAATGGTCTAGACTATTTAGATCAAAAACTCAAAGTAAATTTGGCTCAGTGCTCATTTTGCTAGCTCCATCTCCTAACTCTTAAATTAAGTTTTACATTAGGAAGGAATTCTCTTTAAAAATTGCATTTCTGCCTACTGAAAAAAAGATTATATTTGCATCAGTTTTTATGTTTTTTAAATTTTTTTAATGTTTATTTTTTAGAGAGAGGGAGAGACAGAGTGCTAGCAGGGGAGGGGCAGAGAGACAGAATCCGAAGCAGGCTCTAGGCTCAGTTGTCAGCACAGAGCCCAATGTCGGGCTCAGACTCAAACCACGAGATCATGACCTGAGCCTAAGTCAGACGCTTAACCGACTGAGCCACCCAGGCGCCCCTTATGTTTGTTTTAAAAGAATAACAATACTGCCTTTTAATGGAAGAACAGATACAAGTAGTTTCTGAGGTAGAGATTAGAAAGAGAGCTGGAATAATCATCTCTTCCCAGCTAGCTCAAAGACCTTAACAGAGCCCTGAGCAGTGATAGGACATCAATGAAGCTGACCCTGAAGGTTCTGAACCCTCTCCCTAGAAATTAGGAGAGCAGGAAACTATCTAGAAAAACATCAGAGATCTAGCTTGAGCCCGGGGAGAAGAGATGACTGGAGTAAGGAAAAGGGAAGTCAAAGGAAAAAGCAGAAGACCGAAGTGTAATAAAACATAGAGAAAAGCCACCTAGAATAGAGAGTGAGAATAGCAGGCAGGACCCAATTTTGCTTTCTCAGAAAATGTGCAATGGAATTAAAGTCTACCAAAACCCAGCCAACATCCATTATCTTCCATACTTTTAGTTCCTGGATTCAAAGTTAATATGCAGTCTTTTCCTTCGTAAATATGGAAGCTTGTTCTTCATTTCTCTTCAGTCAAAAAAATTCATGATGTTGGAGCCCCTGGGTGGCTTAGTCAGTTAAGCATCTGACTGGCTCAGGTTATGATCGCATGGTTTGTGAGTTCGAGTCCCACACAGGGTGAGCTCAAGCCCCACCGTGGGTGAACACAGCCCTGCTTTGGTGAGCCTTGCTTCTCTCTCTCTCTCTGCCCCTCGTGGGACTCTGTCTCTCTTTGCCTGTTGCTCACTTGCACCCTCTCTTTCTTTAAAAAAAAATAATAATGACATTATTTTAACTATATTATATCCTCTTTTATCAGACTTAAGTTGTTAGTGTTCTTCATCTTGAGATTTTTTTTTCCAAGATAAATAGTACTAAATTGTTTTCTGAATTAATTCACAAATCTAAAAATGTTTCATTTTCTTTTCCCTACCCAAACCTCCCTTTTTAGAAGTTTATCCAGTTCTTAAATTGGTACCTTTAGGAGAAGAGACTGAAGAGATGGAACAATGATGCCTACACCTGGCTTTAAAAAGAGATGCTTAAAATACTGGGTAGTGATTAATGTGTACTAAGCATATATATAAGTTCTGCAAAATACTATAGTAAGACCTTTGATGAAATGCAGAGCAGTTTGTGTCTCTTTCAGAGGTAGCAGGACCCAGAACACATCTGAAAAATACTTATGAACATTGAGATAGCACTGTAGTAACAAATCAACTTAATATATTTCTATTTCATATGACAAGGTACTAAAAAAAGCATTTTGGATCTGAAAAATTTCAATGGGTATATGATTATACAGTTATTTAAGATAATCTCTGAGGAGAGTGTTAAGAATTATCTAACATTAGCTTGTCTCTAATTGCATTTATTGTGTGCCTGTTATTACTACTTTAGTTTTTTGTTTTGTTTTTTTTTTTCAACGTTTATTTATTTTTGGGACAGGGAGAGACAGAGCATGAACGGGGGAGGGGCAGAGAGAGAGGGAGACACAGAATCGGAAACAGGCTCCAGGCTCCGAGCCATCAGCCCAGAGCCTGACGCAGGGCTCGAACTCACGGACCGCGAGATCGTGACCTGGCTGAAGTCGGACGCTTAACCAACTGCGCCACCCAGGCGCCCCATTACTACTTTAGTTTAAATACTGAACAATTGTTCATGAATTTTTCTTCAATTTTTTGCTTTAGGAGAATTATTTTTTTTAATTATTATTATTTTTTTTTTTGAGAGAGAGCACGAGCAAGGGAGGGGCAGAGAGAGAGGGAGACACAGAATCTGAAGCAGGCTCCAGGCTCTGAGCTGACAGCACAGAGCCTGATGAGGGGCTCGAACTTGTGAACCACAAAATCATGACCTGAGCCGAAGTTGGATGCTTAACCGACTGAGTCATCCAGGCACCCCTAGGATAATTATTAAAGTTGTGATTTTCACTCTTAAAACTTAAGTTTGTTGGTTGCTTTTCTGTAGATATTAGTAAAACTTGAAATTAATATTAGAAAAGGACTTTACATAATTTGCTTTAAAAAATTACCATATTATATATTAAATATTGAATTTTGGAACATTTCATTAGGCTTTAACGTATTTTACTTGAATTGCAGTGTAAGATCATTGTACCTATTGTTTCAAGGAAATCAAAAATTTGATAAATGACGTTTCTTGTTTTAGTAATGAGAATTTTATTCTGTCGACATTTGATGACATTTTGACATCTGTCAAAAATTTAGTGCTGATAACACCATGTAGTGTGCTAGACCCATAATGGAGTCATAATAATCTCTGCCTTCCCAATGCTTATAATCTAGAAAGGAAGGAAAATAGAAATAACAGTTGGATACATTAACTCATTATAACTGTGGTACACAACATGTGTACCATGGGAACCTAACATAGTCTGGAAACTTGGGGAAGGTTTCTTTGCCTATAGAATCCTTTACCTAAGACCTGGAAGAGAGGCAGGAATCAGGGAAAGAGGAAAAGAACAGCATCCTAAGCAGAAGGGGACATATATGCAAAGGCCCTCAGGCAGCCCCCAAACACCTTTGCTCTGGAGAGTAGAGAGCCAGGAAGCTGGGGAGGTAAGCAGGGTTGGATCACTTGGGGTCTTGTGATCCCCAAGGCTGGGAGTTTATCTAAAGAGCGATGAGGAGCTGTTGGAAGATTTTAATCAGGAGTATGAAATATTCAAGTATTATAATTTCAAAATTCTGCAGAATGGAGAATAGAATACAGTGGGACGAGTTAGGTGCCATTCAACAAATATCGTTCCCTCTTGTCGGTCTTTGTTTTGATCAATATTTTGAGGAAATAGTATATTTGGTATACTCACTAGTTCATTTCTGTGAGAGGATTCGTTTCGAAGTCTTAGAATCTTTTGGCCTCTGTCAACAGGATTTTTGCATGATTTGGATGTATGTATTTTTTCTAAATAACTTTTTTCTTTTTAACTTTGAAGCTTTCTTTTTACTGCTTATGTTATTATGGGGGAAAGGAAAAGTAAGGTAGAGAGTAGCAAAAACTAAATAATAAAATTCCACATCGTTCAGTGTTG
Source organism: Felis catus (assembly GCF_018350175.1). Lineage (NCBI taxonomy): Eukaryota > Metazoa > Chordata > Mammalia > Carnivora > Felidae > Felis > Felis catus. Next base: position 107,006,822 of record NC_058372.1, on the reverse strand, counting down.
AAATAAGCATTCATTGATCCATTTACATTTTGCCACATACCTTTAGGCACTTTGGATACAAACTGTGAATAAGACAGTCATTGTCCTCCAAAAGCCTGTAATTCAGTGGATTTTAATATTTATATACCAATATGTTTACAGATTGCAAACATGTAAAACCTTGTGCTATTTTCTAAATGAATAAACTCAGGTTTAGAATAAATGTGATGATTCCTAAGAGCATAGTTTCTTACATACAAAGCTCTAAATTTCTTATTAAGCACAGCAACTTTTTATTTTGTTTTCTTTCTCACTTATCTGAAAGTCTGATTATATTCATCTTTCAAGAAAAGAAATTCTGAAACACATTCAGTAGGCTTTCAATGTTGAGAAATCAGAGTGCTATCAGTGGAAGAGGATGTCCTGAGGCCCTTTTTACTCATCTCAAAAACTAACAAGAAGCTTAAGTTGTTTTAAAACAAATGGACTATTATATAGGGCATCAGTTTTTATCAACATGGATCTTGCTTATATAGAATGCTTGCTGAGTAACATCTTTGCACACAGACTTTTAGTTCATCCAATATTCTTTCAAGCAGACATTTACTTGGGGAATCTCATCTGTGTTATGGCATAAATACCATCTATGTGTCAGTGACTTCCAAAGTTAAATCTCTAGCCTTGATATCTTCACCTGAACTCAAAATCATTTGATTGGATAATTGGCATCTCAAATTTCACCTGCCTGACTCAGAAATACTGATTCCCAATCTCCGTTTGCCAACCCATCATCTTCATTTCTTGGCACTGCTTGTGGCTCAGAACAGAAACCAAAGAGTCATCCTTGATTTCTCTTTCCTTTATCTCTCATGTAATCTGTCAATCCTATTTATTCCACCTCTAAAACATACCATCAGCTTTTATCTACCCTAGTAAATACTGCACCAAGCTTCCTATCCAGCCTCCCCACTGTCACTTTTCTTCAGAAGTACTCAAAGCAGTCTTTTATGATGTAATCAGATCTTGTCATTCCCCTCCTTAAAATTCTCTCGAGGCGCTTCATTGAATTAAGGCTCTTATTCTGACTCCTTTATTGTCCTATAAGACCCTAAGACATCTGGCCCCTGAAAAATCACCCATCTTTTGTCATCTTCACAAACCTTCCCCCCAGCACACATATCATATACACATGTACATCCAGTCACTCACAACTCACTTCCACCTCAGGCTCTTTGTGCTAGCTAATCCATTTGCCTGGACACACTTTCCCCAGGATCAGTTATCTCATTTTGTGGCTGGCTTTTTCATTGATTTCAAGTTCAAATTTCACTTCTTTCAAAAGATCTTTCCTTACCATCTACCCAGTATCACTTCCAGTCATTTCCTATCACAGCAATCTTTTTTTTTATTATTGTAGAATACTACAATGTCATCAACTTCTTATTTTTGAATTTGTTTTTTGTATGTTTGTTTTATGGTCTTATTCAACTCTCTATATCACTCTGTACTTAAGATTATTTCCTGGAATTTAATAGTACCCCAATAAAGATTTTTTAGTTGAAAAACTAATCTTACTTCATTTATGTATTAACCAATTAGGGTATTGTGACCCAATAGCACTAGTGCGTTTCCCCATTGCTGCAGCCAAGTCTGTGATGTAAGTCACCCCAGGTCACAGCTCAAGGACCATATCTTTTGGTTTAGATATTTCCATGGCCTGTAACAGTGTGTTGACAGAGGCAGTACCCATGTGAGTTTAGATTCCAAGTGTTCAAATACACTTCTTTTGTACAGAATCTAAAGTCTAGAATTCCTAAGGGAAGACCTGGCATGCCATTTTGATATGTTGTGTTAGCCTAGCTTATCAATTAGTTCAGGAATCCTAAATAACATACATATTTTTGTCTGATGATATCTTAAAGAATGAAAAATCAAATCTACTTCCTAAGTAAATGCCATACATTTTAGATTAACTTCTAGTACTAGAACATCACTTCTGAGAAATAAAAGAAGTAAAACAAACAAGAAAAACAATTAAAAGTCCCTTAGCTTTTTGTAAATTTTGTAAAGTCTGGAGAAGTGTCTTTTTAGTATATAAAGAATATTGAGTATGAGAAAGCATGAAGAAAAAGTAAATAAAATTAATATGACGTATATAAAAGAAAAAGTATATATGCATTTACAAAATATATATTATGTATATTATGTATTCTGTATGTAATTTTATGTATTAAATCAATGAGAAACTTTAAATTGATCAGTTATGGAATAACTAAATAGAAATTAATCTTTTTTTTCTCAGCTTATTTTTATAACTCAGATATATTTGTATCTTAAACTGTATCTTATATTAGTCTAAATAAATTGTTTACCAAATAAAAACTAGTTTTAGCTTATGACACACCAAGGAATAATCACATTATGAAAGAGAGAATTATTTTCTGTCTGAAAATTTAATTATAGTGTCCAAAGTAGAAAGTATTCCACAGGCACTTATTTAAATTAATAATATAAATTTAAAATACTATTTTGTATTTTTAGAAAGCAAAAAAAAAATGAGGCAATTGAAAATGAAATACATTTTCTCTCATATTTGGGGAAAGAGAGGGTGTGGGTATTTCCAGTTGTTTTATATCACTGAAAATTTCAATGAACTTCTGAAAAATGAACCCAGATCATAAATAATTTTGCCAAATATATCCTAGAAAATAGGACTGAAGAGATATAAAAGCATCTCTTCTTTCTTCCCCCTAAATATAAAATCAGATTATTAGTAAATGTTCACATTTTTAATGATTATCTCATATTTATTTTTGGCCCCCAAATTATGTAGTCAATCAAGTTAGTGTTTCAGTTCTCATCTGCTCATTTCTCTTGAGAAGTCTTTCATGAGCTTATATCAGTACTGAGTATAATGCTTTGAAGCATTTTATATTGTAGATTTCTGGGAGGAATTTAGAACAGTAAGATTTCTTCTACGTCCTTCAATAACCATTATCTTTCCAACTGAATTCTGATTTATATGTGCTGGCCTTCAGTATTTTGCATGGGTAAGTCTGCCATCCCACAAGCATCAGATACTGTCTTAAGGGACTACAGATAATTTAGATTGTGTGTCTTAATTTTTTTGGTCTAATTCCTTTCCGAAAAACTGTTTTCAACTTATTTTTTCTTGAGCATATTATAACTAATGTTCTGTGTTTTACTCTCCCTTTTATATTCCTCTTTCTTTCACTTAGTTGATTTCTGAATGTTTCCCTTTATTCCTTTGATCTTTTCTTCCTAGCGGCACTCTCTGGGTGAAGCTTTGCATAAATCTATCAACAATGTAAGTGAACGGCACTTACAATTTGTACACAAGGGCATGTTGCACTTTTGATTTTGCATAAATATCATCACTGCTTTACAGCTTTAACTTACAATATAAAAAATACACTTCGGTATTCAATAAGTTATGTTTCGTATATGGGTAACAAAAGCTTCTAACTTTCAGCCATTTGTTTGTGTATGTGCATACCTCTACCACATTGTATTAATAAGCAAATTTTTATTACAAAGCCGAGCAAGATTTTACCTTTCAAACATAGAATTCGTTATTTAAATTACTCTGAAAAATATTTTTGAAAACTGTTAACTACTTGACTGTCAAAACAATGGAAATAAGTGTAAATATATTTTTTCTTTTGGTAAACTAGTTTATTTTTTGAAAAAGTAATATCAATTAACAGGTGTTAGTTGTGAAGGTTCATGAGATTCAGGACGTATTTTATATTTTGATGTTGTAATTATGAAAAGATTTAAGTGAAATGAAGTAAGTCCCTTTCCTAGGAATTGCCAAAGCTATTGTTTTTACTTAAATATGCAGAAATTAAGCTTCAAAGTAATATTCCAATATAAACACCTCTTTAAAAAATTTTCATATATAATATGAAAATAAAAAATGAAATTTATGTTTACCGTTCCCAACATTGTTCTTTAAAAAAAACAGAGCTGAAGATCTTTGAATATTTTTTTGATATCCTAGGCCAGAGGTTCACCAACTTTTTCTATAAAGCGCCAGATGGTAAATACTTTTGGCCTTGTAGGCCCTGCAGTTTTTCTGGTAGCTACTTGACTCTGTTGCTGTTGTAGGATGAAAGTGGCCATAACAATATGTGAACAAATCTGTGTGGCCGTGTTCTAGTAAAACTTAATTTACAACAGGCTGCAGTTTGGCAACTCCTGTCCTAGAGGACTCAAAGCTTGAGTCTAGAGATGTCCTATAAAATTTTGATACTTCTGGAGTGAAACTATTTCCTCATACCTTTCTAAATTATTTCTACTATGCAAGAAAAGACAGCTTTATCTACCTTTAAAATTAAACTTTGCCTATGGAAAGAGCCCAAATGTCCATTGATGGATGAATGGATAAAGAAGATGTGGTATATACATACAATGGAGTATTACTCGGCAATCAAAAAGAATGAAATCTTGCCATTTGCAACTACAGGGATGGAACTTGAGGGTATTACGCTAAGCGAAATTAGAGAAAGACAAATATCATATGATTTCATTCATATGAGGACTTTAAGATACAAAAGACATGAACATGAAGGGAAGCAAAAATAATATAAAAACAGGGAGGGGGACAAAACAGAAGAGACTCTTAAATATAGAGAACAAACAGAGGTTTGCTGGAGAGGATGTGGGAGGGGGGATGGGCTAAATGAGTAAGGGGCTTAAGTAATCTACTCCTGAAATCATCATTGCACCATGTGCTAACTAACTTGGATATAAATTGTAAAAAATAAATAAATTATAGAAAGTTAAAAAAATTAAACTTTGCTTTCTACCTAAAACATAATTAGAAATACATGAATACATTGAACATCATTTTTAAAATGTATTTTTAAAAATTTTTTAATGTTTATTTATTTTTGAGAAAGAAAGAGACAGCATGAGCACAGGAGGGGCAGAGACACAGAATCTGAAGCAGGCTCCAGGCTCTGAGCTGTCAGCACAGAGCCCAACACAGGGCTTGAACTCACCAACTGTGAGATCATGATCTGAGCCATAGTCAGATGCTTAACCGACTGAGCTACCTAAGTGCCACTAAAAAATGTATTTAAAAATAAGCAACAAAGATATTTATCCCAATGTTGGTGAAATAAGACTACAGTTAGAAATTCACATATAACCTAGTAAGGATTTGGGCATGATCACTATATTAATCCAGTCTTTTTGACAAATATACTGATTGGGATAGAGATAAGAACCCAAATAAGGTAAGATTATTGTCAGAATTGTACTTCAGAATACTTGTGACAACATAGTCATCTTTACTTAAATAGTTATAAATGGAAAAACCTTAAATTGAAGTTAAATCAATTGGTAACTAGAATGAGAATGCCTTGATTCATCCATATAAAAGGTAAAAGGAGTTGGTGACACAATGAAATCCCCATTAATTAATTCCCTTTGGTAACATCAGTCATTGAGTATCAGCTCTTCTAAGTTGTCCTCATCCAAATAAAACATGACCGTGTCAGTGTTGTTCAGCAGAGTGAGCAACTACCCACCCCCTCCACACATTCTTGCCCAGCCTTCCATGCAAACAGTTGTCTGCTATATACTGTCTTGTTCTAAAAGACAAGTGGTTATTGAGACCTTTGTCCTTTATAAAAGCTGTCTACTTTCTTTCAACTAAGAATGAAAGAGTGATTGGGAACATACTGCAGAAATATCTTAAGGACATTAAGTAGGCATTTTTGGGGTTCTTAATTGATAAATTCAGTTTATAGGTTTTCTTAGAAAAATACCAAGAAATTATGAACAATTGAGAATTTTCTCAGAATGGTCATAATTTTCCTAAGCTTAAATTTACTTTTTTAGCTAGACTCTTCAAAAATAGCAAATTAGTGGTTAAAAACAAACAAACAAAAAAAGGAGCTAAAATATTCAGGGACCTTCAAATGTTTTACATGAACATTTATAGAAGTTGTTGATATAGTAATAAGTTTTCTCTAAGCCTGTGTTAGCAGTTTTTAATGTTGCTTTATATATTTGAAAGTATTGAACTGATATCATATGGTTTAGACTTTCTTATAATTTGTGTTGACTTTTCTTGTCAAAATTGTTAAGTATTTGGCCTAACATAATTCCATATCCCATGTTGACATCCTATCACATCCAGTACTTCAGATTTGATTCATTTTCTATTTTGAGGGTGTTTTTTCATACACCATTGTGAAGGTACAGACTCCTTGTGAAATTGCCCCTAGGAAATAGATAAAACTTTCCATTCTCCAGAAAAATGTATCCATATGTTTTTAATTATAGTCTTTTTGAAAAGTTTACAACACTTTATATTTGAAAATATATCAGCGTTTTAAGTGGTAGAGGTCCGAGGGTAGCAATTTCTATTGGCCTTTAAAACTGTTTGCAAAATATCTCGTAGCTATTAATCAATAGAATATACTATATAATTCATATCCAACTCCTGTGGTAAGAATTTTTTAAATTACTAAAATTCTTTTCTGAAATAAGGATTCTTTTGGTTTATTTAAAACCAACAAAGCAAAAAGCATTAAAATTTAAAATTATAACACATGTAAATAAACTAATACCACATAACTAGATACTTTGAATATATAATTTGAACAACCATTCTCATTCATTTATGAGAAATGGCTTTCTATAATTCTGTAATAAAAGTACTGATAAAGATTGCCTATACTATTTGATGTGAAGTCTATCTTTGTTCTCTTTTATTTTGAATTAATGAAGTTTTATATTAATTATGTATTTTCATGAAATATACTCATCTGTTTAAGTTACAGCTATACATAAAACATTAGTTCATTTTACATTGCTTTGCTCATTATTTCTGTGTTTTAAAGTGCCATGTAACTGTCACATTGAATAAAGGCTGATAATTTAATGCAATGCTACTAACTTATTTATAAAATGAGCGAAATAAGTTTTGATGCTGCATTGCATGATAAAGGCTTTCTGCATATAATTCATCTTATGGTATTGAGCATGAATCTAGAGATTTTATATAGCCTTAATATTATTTTGGTGTGCTTTTAAAGTTAAGAATACAGAATATCTAAGTATATTTGAACACTAAATTGCATGATAATGTCTTTTTTGCATATTTATATTTTATTGGATATAGATAACAAAAATTGATCTTATATCCCAAAATGAAAAATAATACTTTGGAATTTTTTCAAGGTAAACTATATTATTTTGTAAAATATTTAAATGTATTTCATTTAAGCTAGAGAGGTTTGAAAGTGTCCTTAGATTTTTTTTCTTTTATAATTTTTTTTAAAGTTTATTTTTGAGAGCAAGAGAGAGAGGGAGACAGACTTCCAAGCAGGCTCTACACAGCACAGAGTCCAACATGGGTCTCAAACTCGGGCACTGCGAGATCATGACCTGAATCAGAATCAAGAGTCGGATGCTTAACTGACTGAGCCACCCATGTGCCCCAAAAGTGTCCTTAGATTTTAAATATGTTACTGTTCTATTACTGTGGTTTATCATTTTAAATACTCTATTTCTTCATAAGTTTCATCCTTAAATAGTTAAAATGTGAGTCCACTGTAGTCCAATTAACATATTGGAGAGCTCTTTTTGATGCACTGAATTTTTGAAGTGGGTATTGCAGAAAATAAGATGCACTGCTATGAACTGATTGGCTTCTTACTAATCTAAGTGCACACTTAATTAAAGGACTGGACCCATGGCTACTACTAGTCCATATGGTACCTGTGTGCAAGTTTGAAAAACATGCCCCCTTTCTTTGAGTGTATGCAGATGCATACGAGGGCAGATAGCTTAGTGAGCAGTTTGTTCACTGGTCCTTACTTGGCCAGGGGCCAGTTAATCACTTTGAAAATATCAATCATTATGCTACATGTAACATGGTCTTTTCCTAACATTTCCATATATGTTCTAATAAGTTATCACTAGAGACAAGGGTGTCACATGGGTCCCCATGCTGGGTATGAGACAAAGGTTGAACTTGGGAAGAGAGTGGGCAGGTAGGTGCCTTTTCTGTTTCAAGGGCCAGCTAGCTGGGAAGAAAATGACTACCAATTACACATTAGTGTTCACAAACAACACATTTTACCCTTTTGTAATGTACCTTTTCTTTCTGGACTGTCCTTAATATTCATTTCATCCTGATTTTCTTTGTATAAAATGGTGAGAAGTCACATGGTATAATTTGTCTTAGTCTTCCTACTCTACAAGTATGTCCTTAGCTGCTGTTGTAACATTCTCCTTATTTTTTGCATCTCTGATGATTCTCCACCCTTTTTCTTTCCCAGGTCCCTTTTCCTTTGTGAGACATGTGAGGCATCCTATACCTGCCTTTCATCAGTCAAAAGAATATCTTATCCCATTTACAAAACTCACTTTCCTCTCTGCCTTAGTCTTCTTGGCCACAGAAACTGTTTCACTTGTATATAAACACATATAGCATCTTAAATTAATGGAATACAATTGACAACTTTTTGTCTGGTTCTCCTATGTTCCTTAGCTTCAAACTTCTATTACAATATGGTTGAGTTATCTAGTTCCAAGTTAGATTTTCCTGTGTATGAGAAGAGAAATAGATCAAATTAAATGGTTATATCAAACAAACAAATGACATATGTATATATACGTATACATGCGTTTGTGCTTTTATTCTTTAAAAGGGACTCAGAAGCAATGCAGACATTAAGGGTGATGTCTGTTTCAAAAGGAGTGACAAGTCAGTTTTCCATCAGTAAAGAAAAGTACCTGACATTGTGAGGATATAAATAGAGGACTGTGGGATGTTTGTGGTTTTAAAAAGCTTGAAGTTTACAAATTGTTTGAATTAAAATTCAAAAGTGAACATCTTTTTTTTTACATAAGGATTTTAAACCATAAATGGAAAAATCTTTTATAAAGAGTAATTTTTTAAATCCTCAAAAAATCCTCAAAAACCATTATTGAGCACTTATTACATGCCAGGGGCTGTTCTAAGTGAACACTACACTAATGTGTAGTAACACACTTCAGCTCACATGGCCTGGTGAGGTATTGGTCTAGTAAGTGGCGGAGCTAGGATTTTAACTCAGAGCCCCCATTCTTAACTACTCAATTCTACCACCTCACAAATCAGCAATTTAACTATTTATACTATCTCCTTGAAGGACTGTAACCTAATAAATACATTAACATTAGTTGTCCTGTTTTTATTTCATATTATGAATTTTTATCGCACTATAACACAGGTGTTCACTGTATTTCTAAATGTCGGGTGTTCTTTAGCTAGTCCACAAACTAAATACCAATAAAACTGTCTATTTTTAGGATATTATAAATAGAATTACAAGTGGTGATACCTAAATATTAAATATTTATAATATATTGCAAAACATTTTAAGTGGATACTTAAGGCAATTATTTTACTTTAGTTAATATCTTGGAAATGCTTTTTTCCCTTAGATTGGAAATTTGTTGTGAAGTATGCCTTGTATTTATTCTTCATTGTGTACCATTCTGTGGCATAGATTTCCTTGCTGAAACAGAATCTGGAGATGCAGCTTTCCCAGTCTCAGACTTCTTTGCAGCAACTGCAAGCCCAGTTCACACAAGAGCGACAACGACTTACACAAGAGCTTGAAGAATTAGAGGAACAACATCAACAGAGACATAAATCTTTGAAAGAAGCACATGTCCTTGCATTTCAAACTATGGAAGAAGAAAAGGAAAAGGAACAAAGAGTAAGTTTAATGTGATATATGTTCTGAGGTATCTGACAGCCTAATAATTATAAGCCTTCATGTTCTTAAGAATTCATTTTTTGCCTCCAAAAAATTATATATTGCTTTATTTCATTGTGTTTTCTAGAATTTTTCTTGTGGGGGTCAGAATGATTAAGCATACATACTAGTTACACAGATTAAACTAGGGCCAACATTTTATTTCTGTTTCCCACCATAATGCCAAATTCATGCTATGGCCGATACACCATCTGGTTTGTCGTATAATTGATGGTGGTTAAATAAATTTAGCATGGTCCTACTGAGTTGTAACCACTGTAATCACTTAATACTGTTTTGAACTTATAATTGCCTTTCATCAAATTTTTCAGTTTTCTCTCTCAGGTTGGATCTACAAAAGGCACAAATATCTAAGGAATTTATATTTTTTATCCCATATTTTTATCCTCAGACTACTACCCCTCCTATAAAAAATTCACAATAAAATGAAATTGGAGACATTTTAAAATAGTACAATTCCCTGTATACCTCCCCAAAGGCTATGTGAATAAGTAGTGATACAGAAAGATCATACAAAAGAGATTTAAATCAAATAGATACATTATTCTTCTTCTGTGTAAGACACTGTCGTAGTGTGATTAATTTTGGTTCAGTTTATTTCTTAACACTGTATTTTTCATTTTATTCTAAGGACTTTATAATTAAGATAAAATATTTGATAGAAAATGCAGTTTTACTAACAATAATTTGCACCATATATAGTAAATTAATCATATAGGTTGTTTTCTTTTAAAAAAAACCTTTTTTTAATGTTTTTATTTATTTTTGAGACACAGAGAGACAGAGCATGAGCAGGGGAGGGGCAGAGAGACACAGGGATACACAGAATCTGAAGCAGGCTCCAGGCTCTGAGCTGTGAGCACAGAGCCTGACATGGGGCTCGAACTCATGGAGGGTGAGATCATGACCTGAGCTGAAGGCAGACGCTCAACCGACTGAGCCACCCAGGCGCCCCAATATAGGTTGTTTTCAATCCTTTATTTGGGTGCAGGCAACTATTTTAAGAAGTAGTAGGCTGTAAAGAAATTGTTAAAACAAAATCACATTCCATTAAAAACAATTGACTAGCCTATCCAATAAATTATAGTCTATCGATCTTATCTGGAAAGTTAAGGAAGTTTCATTGGTTAAAAATTGGGCCTTATTTCCATTATCCATGATGAATATAGATGTGAAAACTGTGAACAAAGTATTAGCAAACCAAAATTAACAATACATTTAGAGAAATCCATACATCATGATCACATGGGATTTATTCCAGGGATACAAGAATGGTTCCATATCTGCAAATCAGTGTAATTTACTGCATTATTAAATGAAGGATAAAAATCACATGATCATCTCAGTAGATGCAAGGAAAAGCATTTGACAAAATTCAACATTCATTTATGATAAAAACTCTCAACAAAGTGGGTATAAATGGAACACGCCCTAATATAATAAAGGCTACCAGTGACAAAACCACAGCTAACCTCATACTTAACAAAGAAAAGCTGAAAGCTTTTCCTCTAATACCAGGAACAAGACAAAGAAGCCCTCTTTCACCACTTTTGTTAAACATAGTATTCCAAGTCCCAGCCACAGCAATCAGACAAGAAAAAGAAATAAAAGGCATCCAGATTGATAAGGAAGAAGTAAAACTGTCACTATTTATAGATAACATGATACTATACATTGAAAATCCTAAAGAATCCACCAAAAAACTATTAGAATAAATGAATTCAGTAAAGTTGCAATATACAAAATTAATATATAGAAACCTGTTGGATACAGAAACCTGTTGGATGTCTATACAGTAATAACAACTATCAGAGAAATTAAGAAAACCATCCCATGTACAATGGCATCAAAAGAGTAAAATACCTAGGAATAAATTTAACCAATGAGGTGGGACTTGTACTCTGAAAACTGACGTGGGTGAAAGAAATTGAAGATAACACAAATAAGTGGAAAGATATGTCATGTTCCTGGATTCGAAGAATTAATATTGTTAAAATTTCCATGCTACCCAAGCAATCTCCAGCTTCAATGCAGTCACTATTGAAATTGCAATGGCATTCTACAAGAGTCTCATTTGAGACCTAGAGACCTCTGCAGGTTGAAAGTGTTGGAGAAACATCTATCATACAAATGGATGTTATGTCAAAAGAAAACTGGGGTAGCAATACGTATATTGAACAAAACTGACTTTAGAACAAAGATTAACGAGACAAAGAAGGATACTTACATAATAATAAAGGGCATAGTCCAACAAGAGGATATGACTATTGTAAATATTTATGCAACCAACATGGGAACACCCAAATACATGAAGTAGTTAATAGCAAGCATAAAGGAACTAATTGATACTAGAACAATTATAGGGAACTTTACCACTGCACTTACATCAAAGGCTAGATCGTCTAAACAGAAGATCACCAAGGAAACAATGGCTTTGAATGACACATTGAACCAGAGAGATTTAACAGATATATTTAGAACATTCCATCCTAAAACAGCAAAATACACACTGTTTTCAAGTGCACATGAAACATTCTCCAGAATAGATCACATATTAGGCCACAAAACAAGCCTCAAAAAATACAAGAATGAAGTCATACCATGTACCTTTTCTGACCTCAACGCTATGAAACTAGAAGTCAGCCACCAGAAAAAATCTGGAAAGACCACAAATACATGAAGGTAAATAACATGTTACTAAACAATGAATGGGTCAACCAGGAAATAAAAGAAGAAATTTAAAAGTACATGTAAACAAATGAAAATGAAAACACAACAGTTCAAAACCTTTGTGATGCAGCAAAGTGGTTCTAAGAGGGAAGTTTATAGCAATTCAGGCCTACCTCAGGAATCAAGAAGAATCTCAAATAAACAACCTAACCTTACAACAAAGGAACCAGAAAAAGAACAAACAAAACTTAAAACCAGCAGAAGGAAGGAAATAATAAAGATTAGAGCAGAAATAAATGATAATAGAGCTAAAAAAAAAATCACTGAAACCAGGAGGTGGTTCTTTGAAGAAAAAAAAATGAATAAAATTGATGAACCTCTAGCCAGACTTATGAAGGAAAAAAAGACAAAGGACCCAAATAAATAAAACCGGAAGTGAGAGGGGAGAAATAACAACCAACACCACAGAAATGTGAGCAACTATAAGAGAATATTATGAAAAACTATATATCAATTAATTGGACAACCTAGGAAAGATGGATAAATTCCTAGAAACATGTAACCTGCCAAAATTGAAACAGGAGGAAATAAAGAAATTTGAGCAGACTGATAACCAACAAAAAAAATTGCATCAGTAATCAAAAAAATCCCAACAAACAAAAGTCCAAGATCAGATGGCTTCACAGGTGAAATCTACCAAACATTTAAAGAGTTAATACCTACTCTTCCCAAAGTATTGCAAAAAATAGAGAGGGAAATAAAACTGCCAAATTCATTCTATGGTGCCAGCATTATCCTGATACCAAAACCAGATAAAGACACCACTAAAAAAGAGACCAACAGGCCAGTATCTCTGATGAAACATAGATGCAAAACTCCTCAACAAAATACTAACAGATTCCAACAATACAGTAAAAAAAATCATTCTCATGGTCAAGTGGGATTTATTCTCTGGTTGCAAGAGTTCAATATTCAGTCAGCGTGATACATCACATATGATCATTTCAAGAGATGGAGGAAAAGCATTTGACAAAGTACAACATTGATTCATAATAAAAACCTTGAACAAACTCAGTTTAGAGGAACATACATCAACTAAATAAAGGCTTTATGTGAAAAACCTATAGCTAACATCACCCCCAATGGGGAAAAAAGAACCTATCCTATAAGGTCAGGAACAAGACCAGGATGTCCACTCTCACCACTTTTATTCAGCATGGTACTAGAAGTCCTAAACACAGCAATCAGATAACACAAAGAAATAAAAGACATCCATATTAGTAAGGAAGAAGTATAACTTTCATCCTTTGTAGATATGATATATATGATACTATACAGAGATAAACCTGAAAGACTCCACACACACACACACACACACACACACACACACACACACACACACAAAGGCTAGAACTGAAAAAATGAATTCAGTAAAGTTGTAGAATTCAAAATCAGTGTGCAGAAATCTATTGCATTTCTGTACACTAATAATGAAGCAGCAGAAAGTGGAATGAAGAAAATAATCCCATTTGTAATTGCACCAAAAATAATAAGATACCTAGGAATAAACCTAACCAGAGAGGTGAAGGATCTATACTCTGAAAACTTTAAAACACTGACAAAAGAAATTGAAGATGACACAATGAAATGGAAAGACATTCCATGCTTATGGACTGGAAGAACAAATATTCTATTTAACAAATACTAAAATATGTATACTACTCAAAGAAATCTACACATTTTTTTTAACGTTTTTTTTATTTTTATTTTTGGGACAGAGAGAGACAGAGCATGAACAGGGGAGGGGCAGAGAGAGAGGGAGACACAGAATCGGAAACAGGCTCCAGGCTCTGAGCCATCAGCCCAGAGCCCGACGCAGGGCTCGAACTCACGGACCGTGAGATCGTGACCTGGCTGAAGTCGGACGCTCAACCGACTGCGCCACTCAGGCGCCCCAAGAAATCTACACATTTAATGCAATCCCTATCAAATTACCAACAGCATTTTTCACAGAATTAGAACAAACAGTCCTAAAATATTTATGGAATTGCAAAAGATCCCAAATCGCCAAAACAAACTTGAAAGAGAAAAGCAAAACTGGAGTCATCACAATTCCAGACTTCAAGTTACACTACAAAGCTGTAGTAATGAGAACAGTGTGGACTGGCACAAAAATAGACATACAGATGAATGGAACAGAATAGACTATCCAGAAATAAACCCACAGTTTTCTGGTCAATTAATCTTTGACAAAGCAGGAAAGAATATCCAAAAATATCTTGTTGACAAATGGTATTGAGAAAACTGGACAGCAACATGCAAAAGAATTAAACTGAACCACTTTCTTACACCATACACAAAAATAAATTCAAAATGAATTAAAGACCTAAATATGAAACCTGCAACCATAAAAATCCTAAAAGAGAACACAAGCAATAATTCTCTTGACAACTTTCCATGGCAACTTTTTTCTAGAAAGGTTCCCTGAGGCAAGGGGTACAAAAACAAAAATAAGCTTGGGACTGCATCAAAAAAGGAAGCTTCTGCACAGTGAAGGAAACACTGAATGGAAGAAGATATTTGCAAATGACCTATCTAATAAAGGATCAGTATCCAAAATATAAAAAGAACTTTCTATGACTCAACACCCAGAAAAGAAATAATTCAATTAAAAATAGCCAGAAGACATGAACAGACATTCCTCCAAATAAGACATACAGATGGCCAACACATTCATAAAAAGATGCTCAACATCACTTATCTTCACAGAAATGCAAACCAAAACTACAATGAGAGATGACCTCACACCTGTCAGAATGGCTAAAATCAGTAACATAGGAAACAACAGTTGTTGACAAGGATGTGGAGGAAGAGGAACCCTTGGGGTGCCTGGGTGGCTCAGTCAGTTAAGTGACTCTTGGTTTTGGCTCAGGTCATGATCTCATGGTTTGTGAGTTTGAGCTCTGCATCGGGCTCTGTGCTGGTAGTGCGAGCCTGCTTGGGATTCTCTCTCTCCCTCTCTCTCTGCCCCTTCCCCGTTTGTACTGTCTCTCTCAAAAATAAGTAAATAAAAACTTTTTTTAAAAAAGGAACCCTCTTGAACTATTATAGGAATGCAAACTGGTGCAGCCACTATGGAAAACAGTATGAAGGTTCCTCAAAAAATTAAAAACAGAAGTACCTGAGGCGCCTGAGTGGCTCAGTCAGTTAAGCATCTGACTCTTGATTTTGGCTCAGGTCATAATCTCAGTTTGTGAGATTGAGCCCCGTATCAGGCTCTGCGCTGATAGCATGGAGCCTGCTTGGGATTCTCTCTCTCCTTCTCCCCTGCCCATGCCCTCTTCAAAAAAATAAACATTAAAAAAAAATAAACTACCCTATAACCCAGCAATTGCCCTACTGGGTATTTACACAAAGAATACAAAAACACTAATTCAAAGGGATGTATGTACCCCTATATTTATAGCAGAAGTATTTACAATAGTCAATATATGGAAGCAGCCCAAGTATCCATTGATAGATGAATGGATAAAGATGTGGTATATATATCCAGTGGAATATTATTCAGCTATAAAATAGAATGAAATCTTGCTATTTCAGTGACATAGATGCAGCTAAAGACTATAATGCTAAGTGAAATAAGTCAATCAGAGAAAGACAAATACCATATAATTTTACTCATATGTGAAATTTAAGAAAAGAAAAACAAATGAGCAAAAGGAAATGAAAGTTAGAGGCAAACCAAGAAACAGACTCAAGTATAGAGAACAAACTGGATGGTTACCAGAGGCGGGTAGATGGGTTCGAAGATGGGTGGAATAGGTGATGGGGATTAAGGAATTCACTTGTCATGATGAGCACTGAGTGTTTAATATAAAAACAATTTAAAAAATCCCTTCTCCCCAGAAGTTAATGTTTGTGTATATAATGTGAATTGAAAATAAACAGCAATTTCATTTTTTAAAAATGCAATGGCGTCTTCCACAGATTTAGAACAAATAATCCTAAGAATTTGTATGGAATTACTGCAAGACCCTGAACAGCCAAAGTAATCTTGAGAAAGAACAACAGAACTGGAGCTATCACTCTTCCTGATTTCAAACTATACTACTAAGCTATAGAAATCAAAACAGTATGGTACTGGCACAAAAACACAGACCAATGGAACAGAATACAGAGTCCAGAAATAAACCCATGGTCAATTAGTTTACAACAAGAATATATAATGGGAAAAAGACAGTCTCTTCAATAAATGATGCCCGGAAAAATGTGCAAAAGAATGAAACTGGACCACTTTCTTATACCATCTACAAAAATAAACCCCAAAAGGATTAAAGACCTGGGGCGTCTGGGTGGCTCAGTCAGTTGAGCATACAACTCTTCATTTCGGCTCAGTCCTGATTCCAGGGTCATGAGAACAAGTCCTGCATCAGGCTGTGTGCTGGGTATGGATTCTACTTAAGATTCTCTCTCTCTTCCTCTGCCCCTCTCTCCTGCTCTCTCTCTAAAAAAGAAGAAAAAAGAAAAAAAACATTTTTTAAATAAAAGTAAAAAAGCTTTTGCTAGTAAAGGAAACCATCAATAAAACAAAAAGGCAACTCAATGAATGGGAGAGGATATTTGCAAATGATTTATCCAATAAAAAATGACTATTCAAAATATATAAAGAACTTATAGAACTCAACACCAAAAAACCACAGTCTGATTAAAAAAACAGGTGGGAGACCAGAATAAACATTTTCCAAAGAAGGCATACAAATGGCCAATGGATACAGGAAAAGATACCCAATATCACTAATCATCAAGGAAATGCACATCAAAACCACAATGAGATATCACCTCTCAGAATGGCTGGTATTAAAAGACAAGAAATAAGTGTTGGCAAGGATGTGGAGAAAAGGGAATGTAAACTGGTACAGCCATTGTGGAAAACAGTATGGAGGTTCCCCCCAAAATTAAAAATAGAGCTCCTGCGTGATACAGCAATTTCCCTTCTGGGTACTTATCTGAAGAAAATGAAAAGATATCTGCACTCCTGTATTCATGGCAGCACTATTTAAAATAGCCAAGATATAGAAGCAACCTAAGTGTCCATCGGTAGATCAATGGATAAAGATTGTGTGTGTGTGTGTATCTTTCAATACACACACACACACACACACACACACACACACACAATGGAATATTACTCAGCCATTAAAAGAATGAAATCTTGCCATTTGTGATAACATGGGTGGACCGGGGGGTATTATACTAAGTGAAATAAGTCAGAGAAAGGCAGATACTGTAGGATTTCACTTGTATGTACTGAACAAAAAGAAAACAAATGAACAAACAAAACCTAAACAGACTAATAAATGCAGAGAATAAACTTGTGGTTGCCAGATGGGAGGAGATGGGGGCGGGGGGGGGGGGCGGAATGAGCAAAGTAGGTGATGGGGATTAAGGGGTACAAACTTCCAATTATAAAAGAAGACCTGGAGATGTAGTAAAGTACAATATAAGCAATATAGTCAGTAATATTATAATAACTTTGTATGGTGATAGGTGGTGATTACACTTCTGGTGACTATTTCATAGTGTTCATAAATGTTGAATCAGTATGTTGTATCTGAACCTAATATTGTATGTTATCTGTACCTTAACAAAGGTGCATGCGCGTGCTTGCGCACACACACACACAATTAGACATGATTGTTAAATAATCTTTTTGTTGGTATCATTTGTGAATGAGAGTAACATATAACCTCTTGTATCAGTACTTTAATTTTACACATTCAGTCTCTTTAGAATGTTAATCATTTTTCAAAAGTTGTGCATCACTAGGTAGCTAAGCTACCTAAGTAACTAAAGTTGTCTAGATTAAAAGTTCCATATTTTACTATATTTAAAGAAACCTGTGCTTTGTTTTTCAGAAATAAAACACTTGAGAAACAGTGAGCATAAGTAGCCAAATATTAACTTATAAAAACAGGATTTTAGAGTAATGGCTAGGGAAATATAGCCCTAGTTACAACATGGTATCTTTCTCAGAAACCTTTCACGTTACAGATTATGGTAAGAAAAACCCTTCTTGTCAGTTCAGTCTGTATCCTTGAGGTACGCTGAGCTCTGTTTTTCTCCCGTGGCCACATAACTTCTCTTAGTTTTAGCCACATATATGTAGTCTATTTTCTCTGGTTAGGCTTTTAGAACTAATCATGTGAGAGGTCTGTTTACTTTTCCAGTTCCCTACTCTCACAGATTTTCTTCTGTTTCCAAATGCCTGTAGAAAGTCATTACAAAATATTTGATAAGGTTGGAGTTGTAAAAGCCATCTGTCATCTGTCTTTTCCTGATCAGAAGGAGATCTTTTCTTGTTAATGCACTCCTCCTCTCTTCCTAAGTTTGTGCACACAGAGGAAATATTCGTTCATTTAGGTGCCTTACACCCCTCAACAACTTCAGAAAATGACTTTAGTGGAAAACTACCTTAGGTAAAGGGCTGGCATCCCAATTTAAACACAATACATTGGATCAACTGGTTTCATAAGGATTGTCCTACTGAAGTGACCCTTTTAATTTAGTTTCTAATGGTTGTTATATATAAAATATCCTTGAAGATGAATTAAAAATGCCTTGTTTTTCTTAAATAACTGAGTTTTAGTAATTTATTTATTTTTTGCCTCCCCCCACAATTTTTTATTTTGCTTTCATTTTCTTTCCTGTATTCTAACATAATAAATTGAATACATTTCTCCTGTTTTAGGCTCTTGAAAATCATTTACAACAAAAACATTCTGCAGAGCTTCAGTCATTAAAAGATGCACATAGAGAGTCAATGGAGGGCTTCCGGATAGAAATGGAACAGGAACTTCAGACTCTTCGGTTTGAATTAGAAGATGAAGGAAAGGCTATGCTTGGTATTTTGAAAGGATTATAATCTTGTCATATTTATTTGTATCTTCTTTAAAATTCAACATGAAATGACAAAGTTTTATTTTTAATTTTTGACACACTGAAATGAGTATCTAAGTGTTTTGCATATTTGAAGTTATCAGATGAAGGGGTGAGTATGGAGGAGTAGAATGGATAGAACACAATGAAGTGAGGTCCCCTCACCTTTCTCTGTACTCTGGCTATGTAAGCATCACTCACTGGGGCTTCCACCTATTAAGAGACTAAATGGAGTTGCCCTGACTTTCCAGTGACCGAAAGGAGTAGATAAGTATGGAGCCACACGTCCTTAGACATGATAGTCATATGGGTTGTTTGTTTTTGTTTTGTTTTTTTTCCCACTTCAGGATTTTGTTTGTATGAGAAAACTCTTTAGGTCTGACTTTTTGCTTAGGTATTTTTCAGATATTTTTTATTGGGATTTTAATCTTTGAAGTGTTCAAATCACTACCCTTCTTATGAAGAGATCAGTTGAGTTTTGAAGAAATACTGCATAGGTATTTAAAGAGTTTGGGGGTGGGGGGGTTTGGTGTTGTTTGGTAACTTTATTCCTACCATCTCATTTTCCTTCTGTTTGTTTTTTTCCCCAAAATCTCTTAATACAAGTTTTTATTGTATGTTGTCACATTTCAGTGGCATATGCTTTCTAAGTAGGAATTGGAAACAGAGAAGACCAAAGTGTTGTGAATACTTTGGGCCTCAAAGGCAAAGCCATTTGACCCAATACATCATCTCTATTATTGCTGGGAGCCCTAGGCCAGGTCGTCATAGTTCTCTCCTCTTCCTCTGTGACAAGACACTGCAATAGCCAGGGTGAAAATCATCGTGAGAATGTTTATCAAACATTTGTGGAATACCTGTTTACATGCTACAGAAACTGCTGAGCAAGGAGAACTAAAAAGTGAACTGCTGGTCTGTCTTTACATACAAGGAGCATACAGTCCAATGCAGAGGTAGCCTTTGGAGAATTCTGGCCCAAGGGAAGCACAGACTTTCCACAACTGTATGAAAAGAAGTAGAAACAGGCCAAGTGTTAGCACTATTGTTTAGTCCATTGAAACTTGATTAAATACCTCTTTGTTGACAAAAGGACTTTTTGTGATTTTAATTAAACTTTTTTATTTTGAGATAGTTATAGATTCATATGAGCATGTAAGAAATAATACAGAGAGATCCTCTGAACACTTTAGACAGTTTCCCCTATTGGTAACATCTTTCAAAACTGTAGTTCATATCACAACCAGGATACTGACATTGATACTGTCAAAACACAGAACACTCCCATTACCATGAGGATCCCATTTATAGCAACACCTACTTCCCTTTCCTCCCCACCTTTGATGCCTGGAAACCATTAATCTGTTATCCATTTCTATTATTTTGTCGTTTAAAAAATGTTATAAATGGAATAACATATCACCTTTTGGTGATTTTTTTTTTCACTCAGCATAATTCTCTGGAGATTCATCCAGGTTGTCGTATGTATCAATAGTTTGTCCCTTTTTATTGCTGAAGGACAGTTGTTATTCTTTACCCATTGAAGGACATCTGGTGTTTTCAGTTTTGTGTAAGAGTAAGCTTTCATTTCTCTGAGATAAATGCCTAGGAGTAGAGTTGCTGGATCATATGATGATTGTAGGTTTAGTTAAGAAACTGTTTTCCAGAGTGGCTGTACCTTTTCACATTCTCACCAGCAATGAATGAGTGACACTTTCTTTCACATCCTTACCAGCATTTGATGTCACTGTTTTGTATTTTAGCCATTCAGATAGGAGTGTGGTATTACCTCATTGTGAATTTTACTTTGCACTTCTCTAATGGCTACTTATGTTGAACATGTTTTCAGGTATTCATTTGCCATCTGTATATCTTTTCTAACTGGATTGTTTGTATTTTTACTGTTGAGTTTTGGGAGTTCTTCATGTATTCTAGGTACCAGTCCTTTGTCAGGATCCTTCAGGTCTACATTTTGCACCCCTTATACTATTGAAATTACTGTCCCTGAAGTCACCATTGAACTTTGAAATTCCAAATTCATATATTCTCACTAGCTCTCATCATATTTGTTCTGTCTGCATCATTTGACCTCTTTGACCTTCTTGAATCTTCTTTTCCCATTGGTCTCCATGATCATATACTCACCGCACTGCATTCTGACCTCTGCTTTTTAAGAATCTTCACTTGCTGCTCCTGTTTTCTATGCATCTGTTAAATATGGCTGTTTCCCAATCTTTAGTCCCCAGCCTTTTGGTCTGTTTTTCAGTCTTCAGGCTTTTCCCGGTTGATTGGATTCACAGCTATGGCTCCAACTACTGTCTATTGTGCTAGTGACTCCAAATATGTATTTCGAGACCGAACTCCTTTCCTTGTGAATTAGATTTCTATTTCTTATTGCATAGTAGAAAGTTAGATATTGTAAATTATATTCTATATTTTTAAATATTAGCTTACCATCTTTCTCAAGTCCAAAGTATATTGCCATTCCTGTACCTTCCATTTTAACTAAGAGTGTCACTGTTTACCCAGTTGCCCAAGCCAGGAAGCTAGGAGAACTTATTTTCTTTTGCTTCCACATTCTGTTATTTCCTCCACTTTTCATAGTCATATCATTTTTCACCTGGGTTATTGTCATAACCTTCTCGCTGATCTTTGTTCCTTCAGTTCATCCTTCAGACTCCAGTCTGGCTAATCTGTGTAAGACTCAAATCTCACCATGTAACTTCCCAACTTTAAATCCTTCACTGATTCCCATATACCACCTCACTGCCTGTCAAGTTTTTCCACTGAAGCCGCCCTTCATACCAGGGGAGACTAAACTTATGCCCTATGTGGAGGCCTCAGGAAGAGCCTAAATTGACTAGCTACAAGCACAGCATTTCTTTGAAGTCATCTTATGTTTTAGCTTTAGAATATATAATTTGCATTTTACTCACATCTCCTTTGTATTAACATGAAAGTAATGACTTTCCCCTAAATCTTTGAGTACAGTTCATGTTTCAGATGATGATATTGTATACGCTAAAAGTCCCTCAGATATACTGCCACACATATCCCAGACTGAGAACCATGAACCTAAACATAAAGTAAAAAGCATTTTATGCTACAACTTTCTCAGACTGGGCTCCATTTTCTTTCCAGTATGACCACATGTTCTGTGGGCATCTGCCACACCATCTTCCTATAGTTTACCTGATAAATTAGGTTCTCTCTGCTTTTGCATATCTTATCCCTTTCTCATTTATGCTTTTCTCTTTCTCCACTTGGAGAACCCCTACTCAGTGCTATAGACTGAGGCCCTGTGACAGTTCCTTTGTGATAGCATTCCTAATTTCCTTCTCCTAGGAAATGGTGCTTCCACTGCTGTGCTTTCCTTATAACTAATATTCATTTCTGATATTCCACTTAATTCCCTGGCATGATGCCTTTCCCTGTAGCCTATGCAGTTATTAGAACAGGGTCATATTTTGTTCTCCCTTAGTATAGTACCTGACATTCAGTAAATGTGGATTGTATCAAATAATCTCAAATTCAAATAAAAATGATGATTTACAAATCACTAAGAGCACTCACCAGCCAGTGCTTAACATCTTTCAGAAATATTGTGGAAGAATTCTTACCTGGGTGGGAAGTTGCTTCCTAAATGAATATATGTTGTGGTATTATTCAGTTCTAAAATGATGTTATTCCAGTAGTGAATGAGAAAAGTTAAAAATATTTCATTTCCATTAGCACCTTACTGCCAAACTCAAAGCATATATGGAAATTCCTTGATTTGTTGAGCAGATGAAAATTTTCTTGTTCTTATCAAAGCTGGATGACCTTTAAATTCATGACATTCTATGACAGTCTATGATATTTTAATGGGCATATACAAGTGTCCTAATTTTAAAAATAATATTCTGTGACTTTTATAATTTTTACGTAAAGTATCAGTAATATTTTTCAATATACTAAAGCTCTTTTTTCCCTCGGATTCCAGCTTCCTTACGATCAGAACTAAACCATCAACATGCGGCTGCAATTGATTTGTTACGGCACAGTCATCATCAAGAATTGGCAGCTGCTAAAATGGAATTAGAGCGAAGCGTAGATATTAGCAGAAGACAGGTAAAGAAGAACATGTTATGGGATGATTCCTTAAATGTGGATAGATCTGAATGTTCACAATTTTCTGAAAATTTTGTAATAACTAGTATTTACATTAGTTACTATTTACTACCTATATTGAAGAGCTTTATTTTTAAAGGGAAATAAGGTAATTTGACTTATTATATTGGTCATAAAATTACATTTTATGACTTTTTAATTGAATGTATTGAATTTTACTTGCATCCTGAGAAAGCGATCAATGAAATATGAATAACACAAAGAGTAAAGACAGAATACCATAAAACAGCATTGTCTATAGGCGGACCTCTTCTCTATCTGCTATCTACTGTGGTAGTCACTGGCCACATGGGCCAAATATGTCTAGTGTGACCGAGGACCAGGATTTTCAATTTTGTTTAATTTTAAATCATTTAAACTTGAATTTAAATAGTCATGCTGGATAGCATAGCTATGGAAGTAGTAGGTCCTCAAAAAAAAAAAAAAAATATTTCCATACCACTCTAGCACAGGTAATATTTATGCTTTTTAAACTTCGCTCTTTAATGAAGTGTACTTCCTTTAATTAGAGAATTTATGATCTTGAATATATGTCTATCCAGGTAGAGGGACTTCTAGGCATAGTGTAATGAAGTCCATTATTTTTTAGACTTAAGACTTTTACTTTGTTAGTCTTTAGCTATGTTAAATGATCAGCTCAAATTTTCTCTTCATTGCTATGAAGTTTTAAATGAGCCACCTTATAATCATGGAGGGAAGTTCTGTCTTCAACTATGCTGACACTGAAATTGACAATATCTAGTAGACATTGTGAAAAACAGTGACTTCTAGGAATATGGAAGGGAGCTTATCTTTCAGACAAGGTAACTGTTAGATCAGCACAAAGCAGACAAAGTCTGCTTTCTAAACCATACGATATGTGTGTGTCGGGATGGCCTCCCTAGATGCAGGGAATTTTTAGATTAAAGGACAGTGGTGCCAGCATTTTACTGTAAGCCCATATAACTTGGTGAGTATGTAGGAGCCCTGCATTCTAATTTGAGCTCTGCCATTCATATACATCCTCCTTGAACAGGTATCTCTTGGGTATTGGTTTCCTTGTCTGTAAAATGTGTGGGAAATTGCATTTTATGGTCTTTTGGGCCTCTTGTCACCCTGATATTATCCATATAAACTGTATCCATATAAACACTTCATATATATATGGAAAAAGAAGAGCCTTTAGATTTTTTTCAGCAGTTTGCTTTCGAAGCAGTGTCATTACATTTGACATTCCAGTATGTCATTTTCTTTCCTTTAGATAAATGCAGAAAGCAAATATTAGAATACGTTTAAGAATTATTTGTAGGGGTACCTGGCTGGCCGAGTTGGTAGAGCATGCAATTCTTGATCTCGGGGTTGTGAGTCCAAGTTCCGCATAGAACTTACTTTAAAAAATAATTATTTGTATTTTGCAGAGTAAGGAACATATGTGTAGAATAACAGATCTACAAGAGGAATTAAGGCACAGAGAGCATCACATCTCAGACTTGGATAAGGAGGTACAGCACCTTCATGAAAATATAAGTGCCCTAACCAAAGAATTGGAATTTAAGGGGAAAGAAATTCTCAGAATACGAAGTGAATCTAACCAACAGATGAGGTATGTCATTAATCACAACAGACAGAATTTACAGTGTTACCTGAAATACTGCTATAATAGTAGTTAGCAATACATTCTTATTTTTATGACTAGACTGCCTTCTCGTAGATATTGAAGACCACTCCTTTATTTGTTGATGGCTGTAATTTAGAACATAGATAAAATGTTGGTATTTTGAATAATATGTATGTACTCATTAACTCTGGAAACTATACAATTAACTAAAATCTTTATAAAATGTAATTTAAAAAGCATTAAAGGAGACAACTTTAACAAACTCAAAGATAGGAGCAAAGTAAGTTATTTTAGGCTATTTCCATTAATTTTCTCTATATTATACATAAAACCATTTCAAATCTGTAGAATATAGAAAGTTTTGAAAGCTTGATTCCAGAATAACATTTTCTTAACCAAAAATAAACAGGTTGCATGAACAAGATTTAAACAAGAGACTTGAAAAAGAGCTGGATGTCATGACAGCAGACCACCTCAGAGAGAAAAATATCATGCGGGCAGATTTTAATAAGACTAACGAGCTACTCAAGGAAATAAATGCAGCTTTACAAGTGTCGTAAGTCATATTATATTAAAGAAAATTCGTGTGTGGGACATAAACTGAGGAGACTGTGTCTAACCTCAGATTAGCTATTCTTTTTAAATCTAATTAAGGGATACTTAAAAAAGAAAACATAAGTGCTATATTCCAGATGGTAATTGCAGTATGATATTTTATTTAACGAGAATAAGGCAATTGAATGATTGTTTCTCAGCTGCCACTGTTCTGGTTCTGCTAGGACAGTCCTTGCCTAAAGCCTGTCCCTCAGGATCTTGAACCGACATGCCATGGTGAAAACTCCAAAGATGTCCATTATATAATATTAAATACAAAGGGCATATTGTGGCCAAAAGGAATATTATGATCCTATACATAAACTAATAATATATATTTTATACACAAATATCAAAAAATCTTGAAAAACAAATACAGAATTTTAATGACAGTACTTCCATCTAGAGAGTGGATTACAGGGTATTGGAGGTGGGGAAGAGCAAAAACTATAAAAATATCTTATACTCTACAGAGAGATTGTTGGATTTCATACAAACATTTAATATTGATTTGAAAAATTAGTGCAAGTTAAACATCACAGATAGTTACTACTCATACATAGTAACTCCAGTATTGTTAAAACCAAGATTTATCACTGTTGCCTAATGTTTTAAGAAAGTATTTAATAGCTTTTCTCTTTTCTCCACATTTCTAAACTCTTATAGCCAATGTGCAAATAACATTCACTCCATCTCTGTGCCCTAAACCCTGGTCCAACTTAAATTATTTTAGAATTAATTAATCTACTCTAAACTGCTGCTGCTGCAAATGGTTTATTCACCTTTAGTCTATCTTCTTCCAGTCAATTTAAAATGCTGAATAAAAATATGTAAATATCTCCACATAGTTCAGTAAAGTCAAAATAGTGACTAATCCCGTTAACCTTAGTCTCAAAGTGAAACTTAAACTCCTAGTGTCACTGTGCCTTATCCACCTGTGTCCACCACACTGACAGTTTCCTTCTGAGATTCTGTTACGTTTCCTCTACAGTCTAGAATAATCTGTTGTTACTACCTGATTACCTATCCCCATCTAAATATCTCCTCACATTTTATTCATTTAACTGATTAAGCTTCATAGTTGCTTTTGTTACATATATGTAACATATACAACCACATTCACTTCAGCTGAAACAAAAAACAAACCCCAGTTGTTGGCATTTACTTCATTGGTGGCTTCTCAAGTGAGGTACTCTGCAGTGGACACACAGGATTTTCGCATTAATAGGCACTTGAATGTTTCCTGAATGCATTTTTTGAGAATTCTAACATATCACATTATGAAGTTATACTTGAAATCATGAGGAGACCTGTGAGATCATTTTCCCAGTCACGATGATTTCTGGTGTTTCCTGGTTTTGGAGGTAATATTTAAATCCTTTTGAGCTACAGTAAGAGCTCAGGTATCTTCCATGTAGAAGAGTGCATCCATCACCTTAGGCATTTTGCAAAAATTAGTTACAGTAAACCCCACTCTTGGCTTTCCCTTCTCCTGGCCTCAGTGTTACTCATTGGGCAGAGACTGAAATCCTGGTATCTCCCTCTTCACAGTCTGAAAAAACATGCTCACAAAAATAACCTGTGTCTATCCATGTGTCCTGTCTCCTTAGGAATGTTAATTTGCAAAGATTAAAGATTTGTTTCTACTTTATTCTGTTTTATATGGTTTTACACATTAGGAATTTTCAGTAGATAGTAAATACCTTAGTTTTGCTAATTATGGTAATTTTTAATTGAATTAGTATTACTCATGAGTCAAATATTTGATCTGCTTTTCTAGATCTACCACTTGTTTTATACTTCAGCTAGATCCATGTTAACCAACTGTATTTCTTTTTCCACCAGAAAACTGCTATCATACAATTAGTCTCTAGTTTAGGTATTTACTCTTTTAGTTGAAACCAAACACACACTCAAATAAATGTATTTAGACCAGGGCTGCCCAGATTTTTCTATGATAATGAAAATGTCCTGTATCTGCTCTGCCCAGTACAGTTGTTACTAGCCACAATGGCTGTTGACCATTTGAATTGTGGCTAGTGCCACCAAGGAATTGAATTTTTAATTTCATTTTAATTAATATAAATGTAAATAGCCACGTATGGACTAGTGGCTACCATATTGGGAAAGCACAGTTTCTTGTTTTTGTTTTTTTGAGAGAGACAGAGACAGACAGAGTTTGCAAGCAGGGGAGGTGATAGAGACAGAGGGAAACACAGGATCCGAAGCAGGCTTCAGGCTTTCAGCTGTTGACACAGAGCCCGATGCGACGCTCGAACTCACAAATTGCAAGATCATCATGACCTGAGCCAAAGTCAGACAATTAACCAACTGAGCCACCCAGGCACCCCTGGAAAGCACAATTTTAGACAATTGAGATATTTCTGCCCCATATCCTTAAATGCAGCGTGCTTGGATCTGCTGAATGCCTTCATCAGTGGTGATGAGCAGGGAGACTGCATTCCAGGTTAAGGAGCTAGGGGGACAACATTTGAACTATTCTTAGCCTGTTGCAAAGGACTATGGACACCTTACTGAAGTTCCTAATCAACTGCATGCTAACTTTAAGTCTTTGAAATTGGAAAAGCCCTGTGGAATCATAGAAGTGGGTGGTAGTGGAAGGGCTGCAGCATTATGGGTCAGGCTGAAGCCTGAAGTGGAAGGGCCTCTCGAGCAGCTGGAAGCTTTATTTCTGTTCCTGCCCCAAACCCTGTTTGGACTTCAGGGAAGAGGGGAATGGAAATTTAAAGAATGGAAAGGTACCCTCTAAACATTGTAGAAATGGTGATGAGTTCTGTAGTTATGGAATGATTACTAGAAAACCCCCTCTCTAGTGCTAGGTACTCAAGTCTTAGATTTTCTGATACTCTATAGAAACTATTTTATTTTCCTGAGTGGGATAGTAGTAAAACCCTTGTGTCTAATATGTCATAGTTTTTGTTTGTTTTAGGAACAAATGAGAGAATGGCTGTTTTAAAGAACTTTAAGCCAAATCTAAATCTATATAGAACGTGGGTGGGGTCATGACATCTTTATTATGCAAAAAGGGGAGTTCAGAGATTATTATTGATTGTCTAGTTTACATTAACTTCTCACTGTACTGAAACAAAAGGAGTTTCTTCATGGGGGAAAGCATTGAGTTTTCTGTATGGGGCCTTTAAGTAGGTAAGTAATCCCTAATTGAAAAAACACTCCACCATATTGGAATTACCACTCTTTAAAAGTTGTTGATAAAAGAGTTCTTTTATCTATACTACTCTAATCATCTTTTGTTGTTGTTGTTTGATTTTTAAATTACCATTCAGGTTGTGTTCATAAGTTTTGTGAGGTAAGGAGATAGTAGTCTGTGCCCATAAATTATGGGGAAAGAAAGGTTCAACATTAAACTTCTTCAATTATTGTATTTCCTTTCCTTAAACTGTAGAGAAGGATGGTATAATAGAGTTTATTTTTATATAGTTAAAATTCTAAAATATATGTGTGCCAATACTGTTTGGCGTATAATCTCAATTTGCTGACTTTGTCAATTATTTTTATAAAGCATAGGAGTACTGCCACCTTGAAAAGTTTTTTATATGTTTTATACAGCTTTTTTATGTATTCATATTTTTGGTTTGTGTTGTTCATGAACCCTAGACATTGACCTATATATTCCCAGAGCCAAAAAAAATCAGGGCATGCATGCCTGGGGAGAATCCAACAGTGACCTAATTAGTAATTATATATGTTTTACTTCTGTTTTCTCTAGTATTACTTTTTTTAATTTTTAAAAAATTTTTTAATATGAAATTTATTGTCAAATTGGTTTCCATACAACACCCAGTGCTCCTCCCAACAGGTGCCCTCCTCATTGCCCATCACCCACCCTCCCCACCCTCCCACCCCCCATCAACCCTCAGTTTATTCTCAGTTTTTAAGAGTCTCTTATGGTTTGGCTCTCTCCCTTAACTTTTTTTTCCCCCTTCTCCTCCCCCATAGTCTTCTGTTCTCAGTATTACTTTTAATGTGAATCTGTATTTTGAGTAAAAGACTATACAAACTTGTACATTTCCCCTCAAGGCAGTGTTTCCCAGGCTTTATTAACCTTTCAGAATTTGGTCATTTCTGGCTACCAGCTACCTTTGATACGGTTTTCATATTTTTAATTGACTCATTATAACTTAAAAAATTTAACAGGAAAACTTGATTATTTCTGCAGTAAAACCATTATCACTACTGAAAAATCATATCCATTTTTTTTAAATGTTTATTTTTGAGAGACAGAGTGTGAGCAGGGGAGGGGCAGAGAGAGGGGGAGACATAGAATCAGAAGCAGGCTCCAGGCTCTGAGCTGTCAGCACAGAGCCCGACAGGGGGCTTGAACCCACAAACCATGACCTGAGCTGAAGTTGGATGCTCAACCAACTGAGCCACCTAGGCGCCCTGTATCCATTTTTCTAAATAGAAGTTAGGCTGGGGCACCTGGATGGCTCCCTTGGTCAAGCACCCTTACCACTCTTGTGGGTTCTTGAGTTTGAGCCCCACATTGGGCTCCAGGCTGTGACAGTGCAGAGCTGTTTGGCCCTCCCCCCTCATGCTGTCTCTCTCTCTCTCTCTCTCTCTCTCTCAAAATAAATAAACTTTAAAAATAAGTAAATAAATAAATAGAAGCTAGGCTGTAATTATACAAATGTAAATTCTGTGAAAATACAACAATGTTATTAGATCCTAGCTACTATTTGATGCTGCAGGCCTGCCCAAGTGGTATGAAGTAGGGTAATAAGCATATGTTATTAAGGCCATTTAAGATACATAGAACAAAACTATGACTTTTTTCCTTCTTGTGACCAGACAGATTAAAGGAGAATAAAACTAAGATCATTTCCTGTACCACCAGTTGTTCACACCTAGTCTTTAGGAAGCAGTGCTGGCCTAGAGTTCACAGGGGCAACTGAAGAAAGAGATTGTTGACCAGCGTTGGCTTGAAATGGATCAGAGTAATACCAAGGGTTCTTCCTGTTAGGATTTTGAAAGACTTGGTAATTCTGGAAATATATTTGCAAGTTAAATCTAGATCATTTTACTTGTTCTCTCCTTTAATGCTTTCCCATTTATATTTATATGAATGGTTTCTTCAATTTAATCAATTATTTTTTCCCTTTAATATCCAGGTATCTTTTAAAAGGTGTGTGTGTGTGTGAGTGAGAGAGAGAGAGAGAGAGAGAGAGGGAGAGAGAAAGTCATTTTGTGGAGAGGATTAACTGATGACAGTTTTGTAGGTAAAGCATGCTTTACCTAAATGAGAACTTACACTAGAATTGAGGCTCAGAGCAAAAAAGATGGGTCACGGGTTGTAAGTGGTTTAGACTCACTTTTCCTTAACTTCTCATTTTACTAGAACTAAAACAATAGACATAATAGTTTTTTTTTTTTTTAATTTTGTTCTGTTTTGGGTTTTTTTTTCCATAATAGTTTTAAGTAAGGTGTTAAATTGAGTTTTTTAGTGACCATTTACTGCCAAGTATTCTTGTTTAGCTGCAGGAAGCAGTTCAAAAATCTTGTATTTTGTGTTTAATGATAAAGTTCTACAGTGACATCTTGTGGCTACTCCAGTATTAAACCCAATGCCTTTTTCCTTGACTGGATTATTGTTTCTCAAGCTTCTTAAAACTGTTGCCCTTAAAACACCATATCACTATAAAATGCAAGTCCCTTTATGTGAGCCCAGTGAAATCACATCTTTCAGTCTGCATGGTCACAAAAGAACAAAAGTAAAGACAGTGAAACTAACCTCAAATTGAACTGACAAAGACCAACTGATTCTGAGACTGCCCCTTCCTAACCCCACACTTCCCTTCACCCACACACCTCCCTAAACCCTCTAGATTAGAACTTTAGCTTGGAGTGAGTTAGTGTAGGAGTTTACTAAAATTCCTAAAGTACACAGAGATTCTTGTACCCCTCTAGAATTAGGGGGTGGGAGTAGATCACAGAATCCTAGAAGACAGATTGTCTAGAAGTTATTCAGTATTTGTTGAGTGAATAAGTTTTTCTGTGTGTCTTCATCCACCATGATTTTATTGAGCTTAATTTCTATCCTTTTATTTTCAAAGGAGTGAATTTTTAAGTCGTTCTATTTAAATTTTCTAAAATTGAAAGTACTTCTTCTGTAGCAGTTTCCATTTGCATCCTCTTCATTGTCCTATATTTTTGGACACTGCATGGTCTGTGGAGCCTCTACTCATAAAGGGTGGCCTCTATCCTGGAGTCTTCAGTGGCATTCAGTCCTGTTGCCTTCTCATCTCATTCAGGGCAGAAAAAGGGAAAAATGAAATTATCTGATGTACTTTTTTTACAGTGTAATGTATTAGCTGATAATAAAGAATTTTTAACTTGAGTTTCCCATAAACTGAAAAAGAATGATGTTATTATATGTGTCCTTTGTTTCCCTTTCCTCTGTATCTTTTCTTGTCCCTTCTCCCTTTTCGGTATGTTACCAATCCTTATGTCATCACACAGGAGTATAATTTTGGTAAGTTCTCCTGATAGTGAGCCTACAATTCCAGCATCAAACCTGTATTTAGAGGTATTATTCAATATATCATTTCTTCTACAGAACTTACCTCACCTCATCCCCACACACTGTTGAATGACTTACAATGAGTGAATTCTTCCAAAAGTAACCTGCAAAGTCTTTAATAAACATCATCTACCCTGTAGAGCCTTTAATAAGGCTATTTAATAAGCTATTTTAGCTTTAATAGCTTTAATAAGCTATTGAGGCAACCATGTTATTCTGAAAAGTTTTAAGGAAAGAAGTTTGGTTTTAAATTTTGTATGTGTTCAGCTGGACTATTTTGAAAACTGCAGGTATTAAAAAGGATGTGTCTGAGTCCTATCAATGAACTAAAGGTTTCTTGTTTTCAGACTAGAAGAAATGGAAGAAAAATATCTAATGAGAGAATCAAAACCAGAAGATATACAGATGATTACAGAATTAAAAGCCATGCTTACAGAAAGAGACCAAGTCATAAAGAAACTAATTGTAAGATTTGCGGGGGGAGGGGGAGGTTGTAACCGTGTTAGTAATCAATAGACTGTGGGTTGGCAAAACATGGAAAAGTATTAAGTAATGCTAAGTGAAAATTGAAAGTTTAAACTATATGCATTGTGATTGAAAGTTTATTAAAATGTTCATGAATTAAGAAATACAAAGTAATTAAAAATTTTAAATTTGGTATTAGGGTAAAGGGATTGTGCTTCTTTTCAGTATTTTTTTAAGAGTCTTTTTTAGGACATATGTTTAAATAATATGTCATTGCCAATGTACAGTGAATATACGTTTGAAGTTATATACAATGTACAGCTAATATACTATATGAACAATATACATATTGTTCATGTAGAATTAGAGTTGGATAGGAAAGAAGAGTCAACACATGCATGCATCATCCTGTACCGTATACTTCCAGTTAGTCATGTTAACTTACCCTGATCCAAAGGGATATTCCATGGGAAAAGGGTTCCATTTTGTTAGGGTTCTAAGAAAGGCTTCAGGCTCTCTCTTGAGAGTCTTGGTCCAAACTGAGGTGTTAGGGTCTCTGACCAGTCCATCAGGGAAGAAAACACAGATTTAACAATAAATAGACTGCCTTCATTGAAGCTATTATTCTTCAAGAATAAGAAATACACAAATGTTTCATAATTCATGAAACATTTTAGAGTCTTCTGATCCATAATTATTGTTTTTTACTATCACTAAAAAAGAAAAATCTTTCAGAGTAAAACTAAAAATAGAATGCTAATCACTCTATTGGCTCACTGATCTCCTCAACTGAAAACTATGGACATTAGCATGAAAAGAGAGCCTAGAAGCATTTATTTCTGAAGTCCTTTTTCTTTAACTTATCTATGTTAGCATCTAGGAGAGCTATCCTGTTGGCTGGGACTAGAAGTTCCTGCCAAAAGCAGCAGGTCATAGATTGGGGTTCATTATGGAGCCAGGAGCAGACATTGGCAAGATTTCCCAGGCATTGTGAACATGAGCACAGCCCTCATAGATTGCTTTGATTACATTACATTCCACACATGAAGTTATTAGCAAATATATTAAGTATATTTCATCCATGGTAGAAACAGCTTTTCCAGTTCTTAGTGAGCATACGTCACAGATATAGTTGTATTTTATCCTCACAACAGGATAGGTATCAGACTTCAAAGAATAAAACAAACTCAAAGCAACACCTAGTTGGTGACAGACTAAGAATCCAGCTAAAGGTTGTTCTACACGCTTTCCACTATACCCTGATTCTGTGGACTCTGAAGCACGTGGGCTGAGATTAATAATACAAAAGGTAGTGGTAACTAAGAAGGGAATGAAGAATCTAGTTCTACTAGAGCACAGTCCTGCATTTCAC
This sequence comes from Felis catus, assembly GCF_018350175.1. NCBI lineage: Eukaryota > Metazoa > Chordata > Mammalia > Carnivora > Felidae > Felis > Felis catus. The sequence goes on along the minus strand of NC_058372.1, from coordinate 106,972,674 downwards.
ACTCATGTATTTATTTCCTAAAGTTTAGTTGTTCAGTTGACATATACTGGTTACGCGAAAGGCAAAGATTTATCTCTATGTAGGTCACTGTTTCTCTGGTCAGTGATTACCACTGCAGTAATACAGCTGACCCTTGAATAATGCAGGGGTTAGGGACACCAACTCTGTGCACAGTTGAAAATCCACACAGAACTGGATTCCCCCAAAACTGAATTACTAATAGACTACTGTTGACCGGAAGCCCTGCTGATACCAAAGTCAGTTAACACTTATTTTGTACATGTATTATTACTGTATTCTTATAATAAAGTAAGCTAGAAAGAAAAATGTCACTATGAAAATACATTTACAGTACTGTACTGTATTTATAAAAAAAAAAATCAGTGTGTAAATGTACCCACACAGTTCAAACCTGTATTATTCAAAAGTCAACTGAACATTGAGGTTTCAGAGATTAAGCAAGATGAAATGTATTCGCAGTACTGAAGATAATGCTGTATCAGTATCACCTTTATAGAAACAACAAAACCATGCACACAACTCCATGAATGTAAGTTAAGCATGTTCAAACTGCACAGCCAGCAGTTTGGAATAGAGATGGGACCAAGGAAACCATTTCAATCCAATCTTGAAGAGGAAAGTTATTAAAGGGTACAGAAGGTGCTCGCTTCGGCAGCACATATACTAAAATTGGAACGATACAGAGAAGATTAGCATGGCCCCTGCGCAAGGATGACACGCAAATTCGTGAAGCGTTCCATATTTAAAAAAAAAATTAAAAAAAATAAAGGGTAGAGAAGAGTCTCAAAGCATAGGGTATTGAAAGGTTTTGATAACCATCCACCAGCAGTCCTTAAGACACTGGCAATCAGATTTAGAAACCTTTGGGGTGCCTGGGTAGCCAAATCGGTTAAGCGTCCAACTTTGGCTCAGGTCACAATCTCACGGTTTGTGAGTGAGCCTCGCGTGGGGCTCTGTGCTGACAGCTCAGAGCCTGGAGCCTGCTTCGGATTCTGTGCCTCCCTCTCTCCTGCCCCTCCCCTGCTCATGCTCGCTCGCTCTCTCTCTCAAAAATAAACATTAAAAATTTTTTTTTAAATCTTTGATGAACAAGGTATATAAATCTTCAGGTTTTATATTAAATTTTGAATGGAATGGCATTTATACATTACAGTTTTAAATTTTCAATAGAAAATGTCTAAGTGACGTTTATAATTCTTTTGCATAGGAGGATAATAAATTTTATCAGCTGGAATTAGTCAATCGAGAAACTAACTTCAACAAAATGTTTAACTCAAGCCCTTCTGTTGGTGTTATTAATCCATTGACTAAGGTATGTGCTGTAAACACCATAAAATAGGGATGTAGTTTAAAACTTGCTTAAAAATTTTTAATATTTAGAGCAGCATAGGATAAAGCTTACAAACAATGTTTTCAATTTAATATTTAGGACTAAAATCTATGAATTCTTTGTGTATACATTTTCACTGAACGAGGCTAATATTTTTGTTGAGAATTCTTATTCCTTAAAACATTTTATTAATTATAAACCCTTGGTTTCTACCATTTTGTTTTTCATATCTCCAAAGAAAACTAACTTTTAAATCTCCCCAGGATAATTTCTTATCATTTTCTTGGTGTTCACTATTCTCTGTGGGATCCTAAAGGTACTCCAGCCCTGTATACACAACAGCTCTCCCTAACGTTAAGCCTAAGGCCTGCCATCTTAATGGACGTTGCATTTGACATGTATTTTGTTGCCTACCAGTCTTTGGAAAAAGGCTTTACTTCTCTCAGTCTTAGGACCTCTCATGACAATTAAAATTGAAGATGACCCATTTTGGGGGCCATCTTTGTTACTCTCTTAGGACAGATAGAAGAGCCTTGTAGACAAATGAGATGGACATGGCTAAGTCTTACACATCTTTGTACCCCAGCTTCCTATGGCTCCCCTCATAGTGCTTTGGGTATAGTAGGTAATCAATAAATACTTGTTCAGTTGCAAACTTCATCACATATTCTATAAGCTACCACAGGTAAGTGAATAAAGCAAATAAGAATAAATAATTATATTGGCTTCACAGGAACTTCTATATCTTCTGGAAGACATCAGTAATAGAAATAAAGTACTAGTGGTAAAGCTGTCTTTTGATTCAGATTTAATTAATTTGCCCATCATGCCTAATTTCTATTAGGCCCTTAGCCAGAAACTTTTGCTTTCAAAGCTCATAAGAACTTCTCTGTTAAGAACATAGGATTCTATCCTTCCTTCACAAGTTAAAGTGCTCCAAACTTTAAACTTAAACCTTTAACATAGAGTGACTTAAATGTTTTATGAAACAGAATGACTAAAGTAGGGAGGCATATAGCTTCAGAGCCTAAAATACTGCCTGGCACATTGAAGGTTCTCAGTAAATAATAGTTCTCAGTAAATAATAGTTTCAGTTTCTAAGTCCATAATTTAGGATGAAATAAGCTTTTAATTAGAGAGCAAGATTATGAGACTTGCTGAAACAAGATAATAAAAAGGAAAATATTTCTAATATATTTTGCGGAATTACAGTTTTAGCTATAAAACCATTACCGCAGAACTTTATAATAATACTTTTATAATAACACCAATAACACTTTTATAATAACAATATTTTTATTTCTTCAAATAGTAACCTTAAATGGGTTTATTTAATGCCCTCTGGTGACCAGAACAAGAAAATGCACACAATACATCTTTGTTAATTTTTGAATGACTTCACCTTTCACTAATATTGTGATTCTAGAAGATATCCTTTCTTTTTTCAGTTATGCTAAAGACTCTTTGTCAGAGACTCCATGACTGACAGAATATGACAGAGGGCAATCTGTAGATAGCAAGTATATTACTTTGTAAATAAAGGAAAAAGGCCAATTAGGCTTTTTTTTTTAAAACACTCGAATCATTTTGCAGAAAAATATTTCATAAATTTAACTAGTACACATTTAGTAAAAGATGGGAGTATTAAAAATATCTTGCAACTTGTGAATTTTTATTCTGCACAGCAAGATGAGTGCGAATAAAATAGAGACTTAAGTTAATGATTTGTAAACTGATAGGTTTTGATACTCTGCGATTATATTCCTCTTGCTATCTGATTTTAAAGACCAACTAGAAAATAAAAAAAGATGGATCACTTTTGTTTTATATCCTTTAAATGCTTTTAAAAGATTATGAGCCAATTAGTGATACTACCAACTGGGAAATGAGATTTAATTATGCAGACTTAATTTTCTCTTGTAAGGCAGCTTTGGGTCTTAAGTGGGAATGTGGAATATGTCTCAAACTACTGTGCCAAGTATTTTTTCACTTCCTCTTTTTTCCAGACAAGGACTGCCTCTCTTTGACAGAAGGCTAAAGTTCATGGACATCTCTTTAAAACTGTTTAACTTTATACCTTCTTCTCCTAATTTGAGCCCAAATCCGTTTAGCCTTGTGGTATCTTCAAGACCTGCTCCTTCCCCATTTCCTCACAGTATTCTTTACCCTTTGGCATTCTTTCCATCTCCTCCCCTCCCCATGAACACCAATCCTCATTCTTTTCTGGCCCAGGAGCATGTCTGTCTGTGAGGATTCCATGTAGATAAAGAACACCTCCAAGGGTCCCCAGACCACACTTTGGGTGACACTGGTTCATTTTAACATCCCAATTTAACGTAAAGCTTCCGAAAATTTTCCATGCCAAATTTATATCTTCTACTATTCCTATTTTCTCATTTGTCCTTATACAGGGACTATCCTCACATGTATTATTTTTAATGCAGCAAAAGAAGAAGAATGATAAATCACCAACAAACAGGTTTGTGAGTGTTCCCAATCTAAGTGCTCTGGAATCTGGTGGAGTGGGCAACGGACATCCTAACCGCCTGGCTCCCATTCCTAATTCTCCAGTCCACGATACCGAGTTCAACAGCAGCAAACCACTTCCACAGCCAGTGCCACCTAAAGAGCCCAAGACATTTTTGAGGTGAGCCCCGTCTCACCAATGATTTTTTTTTCTCTTTTCTTTTTTAACCTGAGAAATTTACCTTCTTACATTGCAGAAATTCACTACTTTAAGGACAGCCTAGGGAAAAAAAAACATATTACTGTGAAATCTTTTCAAAATATATTTATCACTTCTCTAGAGAACTTCTTTTTGGCTCTTAAGATTTTTTAAAATTTCTTGTCAGTTTTTCTATATACTGAAAGAAGTGCTAATTCTTAATATTTATGGATAATTGCTTCATTTTGAGTATTGTAGCCAATTTTTTCACTAATCATCTTTATTACAGAACTTTAAATTATTTTTTATTTCTGTTATATTTTTTCACTGTCTTGTTTGCCAGGCTTATTTACAAATATATATGCTTACTGCCAAAATAAAATTTATGTAAGCTCTGGGAACTTCATGATCTACGTAAGCAAAAAATAAAAAAAAATTTTTACCATTGACATTCCAATTTTAAGTTAAACTCGGACTTGATTAAATGCATTCACAAGGAGAATTTGAATGAAACCCAATTGTTTATCCATTAAATAAAGTCAGAAAGTACTGGTTTTTGGTAAATGTTTACCTTACTATTACTGATTCTGTGCTGCTTTAAATTTACTGTTTAACTTATTCCTACTAAATCTCAGCTGTGTCACCAGTAATAGCCTTACAGGTAGACTATCTTTTTCTAGGGTAAGTGATTACATAGTCAATGACAAATTATTTTAAAGAGAAAAAATAGCAAGAATGAAAATAGTCAAATACGTTTTGAATTGTCTCCTGCTAAATATTTTGTGTTGCTTATTTTCCCTTGTGCATGGGTATGTTCAGGTATCAGTAAGATGCATGTGCATGAGCTCAAGGAACATGACTACTGGAGTTTCCATTACACATTGTTGCGTGCCTTGTAATTTCCCCCAAAGACGGTAGGGATTCTTTTATTTTCTCAACTAGCCCAAAGACTCTTTAGTTAGAATTAAGTATAAATTTGAACTTTGAAGATGGAGGGGAAACTGGCTTCTGAATGGTACTCCTTTCCCCCTAGAGTATTTGCTTATGGAATTATGATAGTTCAATATAAATATACATGCAGTAAAAATACTGTACCATGGCTTAGTTACTTAAGTTAGTTATATTTGAGGACACATCTGTAAAAACCAAATGCTTCTGTCAGATTCTGAAATTTTAATTAGCTAGAAGAAAAGGTGCTGAAAAAGAGGAATGTTATCTTATTCTTATTTCTGACAATTCCTCCTGAATATTCTTTATTCAAAGAAGGTGACATTTTTCTCAACTGTCTGGATTTTGGGGGGGTTTTTGTAATTTTTTGTAATTGTTTTGATGTGGCTCCTCCTTAACTGACTTCATCTGAGCTGCTGATGCACTCTCACACTCTCATGGAGTGGAGAACCCAATCTAGTGTAGAGGGGTCTACAAAACACATCTAATGCAGGGAACCACTTGTGGTCATCTACACTGGTGTTTTTTTGTGCTTTTCCCTTCGTTTTGCAAAACAGCTTAATGCTGGGTTACATGTCTCTCTTTTTTTATGAATTCAGTCCTCCTCAGAGTGAAGCTTCCCCGGTGGCTTCTCCCGATCCCCAGCGCCAGGAGTGGTTTGCCCGGTACTTCACGTTCTGAAAGAGTAGTGTTGGCAACAGCTCTGTGTGGACTGTTCCTAAGAGCATGACCTTATACAGACCATTATGTGAACAGGCTTTCCTATGTCAGACACTGTGAATGAGAAAGTATTTGTCTCTCCAATTTGCAAATACACTATTTCCTGTGATATTTACTGGAATCACTCTACTATATTATGTGTGTAATTATAACAGTTATTTTTATTTGAGATGGAAGAGTCTTTAACCTTTGTAATTACTGCATAATAAATTTTGTTAGAACAAACAGTGCTTTTCATTTTTTTCTAGTAAGTTTGAGTTTTTAAGTATTTTTTAATTCTAGGTAAGACTTACCCAAAAAGTGTTCTCTGAAAAAAGTTTTCCTGCATAATAACAAAATATCAAATTATTTGACTTCAATAATCAAAACAAAATCAGGATAGGTAAATCTACTCATTTGTTCCATTACCATGTATAATATAAACTGTGTCCTCTAAATGTACAAGACTATAATGAAAACACTTGTGGAAATTGTAGATTTTCAACTATAGAAAATACTGCTGACTTATTTATAGTGTATTTTACTATTCTGATAGTTGGGGATCTAGAGCTTCTAATACAGTTAGTATCTATGATTAATATTTATGGCCAAAGGCTATTTGGTAGAGACAGTTCTATCGTAATTTGTCTTAGGAATTAGTTTGTTACTGACACATGGACTCAACTACTACTCAACAACTGGAGTGCCAAATTTAGTTGATTAAGCAATGTAGATTTTAGAAAAATCTGGGTGAACAAGATAAATACAAATACCTGGTCTATGAATGATTGTAACAACAACAAAAACCAATTTTTTAAATGGTTACTATGTGTCAGACACTGTGCTCAGGGGCAGTAGAAAGATCATGTTATTTAATCTTCACCAAATCTTCAAGAAACAAACCACTGTGTATGAGTGTGCACAGTTGGCATGTTCTTATAAGTTATCCTGGAAAAAAAACTTTATATAAAATACTTGCTCTGAATTTTTTTCTTCAACTGAGAATAAATTTTCTAAGAAAAGTGGTTAATGCTTATTTCAGAAAACAAATCTAGTTATAAGCACTTATTCCCATACCTAACTTGTATATATCTGCTATTTGGAGATTATTTACCAAGGAACTGATGATTAGTACTCATGCAGGTGACTGTGCTAGACACAGATATACAGAGATGATGAACATCTGTTCTCAAAGAGCTAACCATACACTTGCTGAAATAGCCAAGGACCACTTTTTCTTTTTTAAGCAACCTCAGAAGGCACACAAATAAGATTTATGGAATGTACCATGAGAACAGAGAGGAAGTGATTGATTCTACCTAAATGGTGACATGGAAAGCTTGACATGGAAATGGTACCCAGCTGTAATACTGAAAGATGAGTAAGAATTAACCAGACCTGGGACGGGGTTGTTTCACATACAAACTAGTGCAAGTGTCAAGAAAGAACAGGCCAGCTACATCCAGAGAATTAAGTGCAATCCTATGGGTCCAATGTGTAAGGGCTAGAGAACATGGCATAAGAGAGCAACCATTCCTTGAGCATCTAGCCTTTTATTAGAATTCAACATTTTTAATTAACAACTCAAATGAAAAACACAAGCATACAACTAGTAAAGGTTAAAACCTGTGCTCTTTCCATTGTGCTACAAAGGGCCTGAAATGCTTAGTAAGGAATTCAACTCAATCCTCTAGAATCTTGAGCATGCAATAAATAGCATGATTTGATTTAGAATTTTAAATTGCCATACTGGCTGCAAAAAAAAAAGAAAAAAGACCTACATATATGTTGCCTACAAGAGACTCACTTTAGACCTAAAAACACATACAGACAATGAAAGTGAAAGGATGGAAAAAGATATCCCATACAAATAAAAACAAAGATGAGAGTAGCAATACATCTATCAAACAATAGACTTTAAAACAAAGACTGTAACAAGAGATTAAAAAAAAAAAAAAGGACATTACATAATGATAAAGGAATCAATCCAGCAAAACACAATAATTGTAAATATCTAAGCACCCAACATTGGAGCCCTTAAACCATAAGGCAAATATTAACAGACATAAAGGGAAAAATTGACAGTATAGCATGGGAATTTAACACCCCACTTATATCAATGAATACATTATCCAGACCGAAAATCAATATGGAAACAGTGTCTTTAAATTACACATTAGATCAGATAGACACAACAGACATATACAGTACATTCCATTCCAAAACATCAGAAGACACATTCTTTTCAAGGGCACATGGAACATTCTCCAGGACAGATCACATGTTAGGCCACAAAACAAATCTCAATTAGTTTAAAAAGACTAGAATCTTATGCATCTTTTCTGGCCACAACAGTATGGAACTAGAAGTTAAACACAAGACCAAAAAAAAAAAAAAAAAAAACTAGAAAAAAACACAAACACATGGATGCTAAATAACATGCTGCTACACAGCCAATGGCTCAACAAAGAAACGAAAGAGGAAATAAAAAAAATACATGGAGACAAACGAAACATGAAAATTCAATGGTCCAAAATCTTTGGGATGCATCAAAAGCAGTTCCAAGAGAGAAATTTAGAGCAATACAGGCTTAACTGCAGAAACAAATAATAGTCTTAATCTCACACCTAAAGGAACTAGAAAAAGAAGAAGAAAAGCAAAGGTTAAGAGAAGGAAGGAAATAATAAAAATCACAGCAGAAATAAATGAAATACAAAGAAGAGACCAATGAAACCAACATTGATAACCCTTTAGCCACATTCATCAAGAAAAAAAAGACCCAAGTAAATCCAGTAAGAAAGAAAAAAGGAGAAAGAACTGACACTACAGAAATACAAAGGATTGTGAGAAAATAATGTGAAAAATTCTTTGCCAAATTAGATAACCTAGAAGAAATGGATTAATTCTAGAAACATAGAACATTTCAAAACTGAACCAGGAATAGAAAATTGAAACAGACCAACTACCAGTAACAAAAGTGACCAGTAATCAAAAATTCTCAACAAATAAAAATCCAGGATTAGCCTCACAGGTGAATTCCACCAAACATTTAAAGAAGAGTTAATACCTATTCTGAAAAAAAAAAAAAAAAAAAAGGAAGCAAAGATTCCAAATACATTCTATACGGCTAGCATTACTCTGATACCAAAACTGTATAAAGATACTCCAAAATAAAACTACAGGCCAATATCTCTGATGAACACAGGTGCAAACCAACAATGAAATGAAAATATGAACAAACCAAACTCAACAAGACATTAAAAAAAATCATACAGCATGATTAAATGGGATTTATTCCAAGAATGCAAGGGTAGTTCAACCTAGCAAATCAATCAACATGATATATGACATTAACAAAGCAAAGGATAAAAATCATGTCAACAATAGGTACAGAAAAACCATCTGACAAAGTACAACATCCATTCATGACAAAATCTCCCAACAAAGTAGGTTTAGAGGGAACATACCTCAACATAATAAAGGCCATTTATGAAAAACCCACAGTTAACATCATACTTAATGATGAAAAACAGATTTTTCCCTAAGGTTAGGAATAAGACAAGGATGTCCACTCTCACCACTTTTATTGAATATAGTATTGGAAGTCATAGCCACAGCAATCAAACAAGAAATAAAAGGCATACAGTTTGATAAGGAAGAAATAAAACTCACTATTTGCAGATGACATACTATACATAGAAAACCCTAAAGACACCAACAAAAACAGAATAATTGAATTCAGCAAACTTGTAGGATACAAAATCAATACAAAGAAGTCAGTTGTGTTTCTACGCACTAATAAGTAGCAGAAACAGAAATTAAGAAAACAATCCCATTTACAATAGCACCAAAAAGAATAAAATAGGGGTGCCTGGCTGGCTCAGTTGATAGAGTATGTGACTCTTGATCTTGGGATTGTGGGCTTGAACCCCACATTCAATGTAGAGATTACTTAGAAATAAAATCTTAAAAAGAACACCTAGGAATAATCTTAAGGAGGTTAGTTAGAACTCTGACAACTAAAACATTGATGAATGAAATTGAAAATGACACAAATGGAAAGATGTTCCATGCTCATGAATTAGAAGAATATTGTTTAGGAGTGCCTGGGCGGCTCAGTCAGTTAAGCATCTGACTTCGGCTCAGGTCATGATCTCACAGTTTGTGAGTTCGAGCCCCAAATGGGACTTTCTGCTGACAGCTCAGAACCTTGAGCCTGCTTCAGATTCTGTGTCTCCCTCTCTCTCTGCCCCTCCCTCCTTCCCTCCCTCTCCCTCCCTCTCTCTTTCAGAAATAAACATTAAAAAATATTTTTAAAAAAGAATATTGTTTAAATGTACACAAAAACAATTACAGATTCAATGCAAGATAGCAATAGCATTTTTCACAGATCAGGAACATACAATACTAAAATTTGTATGAAATCACAAAAGACCCAAATAGCCAAAGCAATCTTGAAAAAGAACAAGAAAGGTGGACATATCACAATCCCAGATTTCAAGATATACTACAAAGCTGTAGTAATCAAAACACTATGGTACTAGCACAAAAACAAAGAGATCAATGGAACAGACTAGAGAGTCCAGAAATAAGTCCATGCTTTATGGTCAATTAATCAATGAAAAGGCAGGCAGGAATATACAATGAGGAAATGAAACCTCCTTCAATAAATGGTGTTGGTAATACTGGACAGCTACATACATACAGAAGAATGAATCTGGACCACTTTCTTACACCATATAAGAAAATAAACTCAAAATGGATTTAAGACCTAAATGTAATAAGACCTGAGGCCATAAAACTCCTAGAAGAAAACATAGGCAATAACTGACATCAGACTTAGCAACATTTTTCTAGATCGTCTCCTCAGGAAAGGGAGGCAAAAGCAAAAATAAACTATTGGGATTAAAAAAGCCTTCCCACAGCAAAGGAAACAATCGAGAAAACAAAAAGGCAACCTACTGAATGGGAGAAGATATTTGAAAATGACATATCCAGTAAGAGGTTAACATCCAAAATAAATAACTTGTACAACTCCAAAAACGCCACAAATAATCTGATTAAAAATGGGCAGAGAACCTGAATAGACATTTTTCTAAAGAAGACATACAGATGAACAACGGACACCTAAAAAGATGTTCAGTATCACTAATCACCAGGGAAATGCAAATCAAAACCACCAGGAGATATTACCTCACACAAGTCAAAAAGACAAGAAACAAGTGTTGGTGAGTGTATGGAAAAAAGGAAACCCTTGTGCACTGTTGGTGGAGATGTGAATTGCTGCAGCCACTACTGAAACAGCATGGAGGATCCTCAAAAAATAAAGAACAAAACTACCATATGATCCCATAATTTTACTACAGGGTATTTACCCAAAGAAAACAAAAATACTAATTAAAAAAGATCTATGCACTCCTATGTTTAATGCAGCATTTTTTACAATGGCCAAGATATGAAAGCAACCTAAATGTCCATGAGTAGATGGAGAGATAAGGAAGATATTATACATATACACATATATACACACAATGGAATACTACTCAGCCATAAAAAAGAATGAGGTCTTACCATTTGTGACAACATGGATGGACCTAGGAAGGTATCATGCTAAATGAAAGAAGTCAGACAAATACCATATGATTTTGCTTCTATGTGGAATCTAACAAATAAGCAAACCAAAAGCAGAAACAGACCCATAAATACAGAGCACTGATGGCTGCCAGAGGGAGATGGGTGGGAGGATGGGCAAAATGACAAAGGGAAGGGAAATAGGAGATAGTTTTCTAGTTGTAGAATGATTAAGTCTTGGAGATGAAAGGTACAGCATAGGGAATATAGTCTGGTATTGTAATGCCAGAATATAGTATGTTTATTGTACGGTGACAGATGATAGCTACACTTGTGGTAAGCATAGCATAATGTACAGACTTGTCAAATCACTATGTTGTATACCTGAAACAATGTAACATTGTGTATCAACTATACACCAATAAAAACATTAGATAAATACTTTCCTTAGAAAACAATAAAAATAAAAAATAGGACTGCATCTCAAAGGAAGGAAGGTCCAGGAAACCTCCGTTGAACTGCCTGTCATTCCTGCAGTGACAATGTTGTCCTTGCTGATTGTATACCTAGAGCCATTATTATGCCACCATGATACTCTGCCAAAGAGGTCCTACATAGGGTTTGGATTTGCCCTCCCTTTCTGAGGTCTGGTCTCCAGAGTGACAGGAACCCTAGGATGAGATTAAAGCCTTTCTACCTCTCTCTTGCTCTCCCCCCACCCCCACAGATGGGGTTAACCATATAACTGAAGAAAAACAGTTTTAGCAAAACATTTATTTTGATAGAAAAAGCAACATGGAATCCTAGAATCTTGGAGTTGGAAGAGTCCTTAAAAGCCATCTGTTCTAATCTCTGACAGATTGCTTACATCTCCCCTATAACAACACTGACTGAACTTGGATACTCCAGTGAAGGAAGCTCACCTCCTCTGAGGCTCCCTGGTGCTGGCTCTGCCACTGACAAGTATCTTAAAGAACCTCTGTGACTCAGTCTTCAGGTCTGGGTAATAAAATACCTTCTACCCTACCTTCCTGCAAAGATAATATGAGATCGTTTGGGAAAGATATAAATTATGATAGGTGAGTAAATAGTTGTCTTCGAAAGTAGAAGAGCAAATATACTAAAGAATAAAAGGATTATCAAGAAGTGACTGAGATCAGAGGCTATATATATTTATATTGAAACCCATCAGCATGATTTTGCTCTTTGGCCATCTTCAGCTACTTGGATACAGGTTTATATGAATGGGTAAATTATACTTCACCAGAATTAGGATTTTGTTAGGTAAGTACAACAGGAGGGAGGTCAAAGGAGGAAGAGTGTTTGCAGAGATGTGAGAACAATGATAAAAATGCTATTTATTATGTTAACACTATTTTTATGCCAGGAGTTTAGAAGTAAAACCATAGTGGACATATACCACCAACTGCCTTACTAACAGTTCTGATCGCCAATTTCCAATATGTGTCAGGGATAGGGATGGGGTTGTCCCACATATTTTAGCAATTTTCCAAACCAGCTGTGTGTCCTACAATTCTGAAACTACCTGGAGATGGCATTAGATCCCACAGGTTAAGTGCTCAGTCTACAAGACTGCTCTCCACTTTATACCCCAATCCCAAGGCTAGGTTGTTATCTGTGCCTCTGACCAACTGGCTATAAATCAAAGGTGCCTGCAACCCTCTCTTTGTGTTCAGTTAATTTGCTAGAGCCACTCACAGAACTCAAGAAACCTATTTACACATTAGATTGCTGGTTTATTACAAAGGATATTAAAGGTTATAGATGAACATCCAGATGAAAAGATACATAGGACAAGATCCTCTTGGGATCCTGGGGTTTGGGGCCTGGCACAATGGCAAATGGAAGTGTTCTGGTTCCCCAACCGGAAAGCTCTCTGAACCCTGTCCTTTTGTGTTTTTATGGAGGCTTCATTGGCCATTAGTGATTGACCTCAATCTTCAATTCCTTTTCCCTCCCTGGAGGCCTAGGGGTTCCAACCCTCTAATCACAGGGTTGGCCTCCCTGGCAGAGCACCCATCCTTAGGCGGGGTCTAAAAATCACCTGATTAACATAACAAAAGACACCTTCAACCCTCTCCTCACTTAGGAAATTCCATTAGTTGTAGAAGCTCTGTGCCAGAAATGGGACAAAGGTCAAATATTTCTTATTATAAATCACAATATCTTTTACTTTGCTCAAGCTGATTTTTACTTACAGGTTGAGATATTTAGTTTTTATCTCATTTGGTCACTTCCTTCATAACCAATCATGTATGTAGGTATGATTAAAACTCTTGTTTCTGTTCCTAATATCTTCACATATTTACTTAAGGCTTTTCATCATCAAACAGTAAGCTTCTAGCTGTTAGCTTTTCCCCAACACTCTGATTTTAAATCTGGAGTAAAGAGATAGGTCCTACAGAGAGAATCACAAAGAATCAGAGAGCACGTGAATGAAAATGAGAGAGCGAGAGAGCATGAGCACACATATGGCATGCTGTGAGAAGTGCTTCTTGAACAGCTGAACCATGATTGGTTTATTTTGCTGTGTCTTTCTTCATGTTGTAGAGAGTATTAATGTGGATTAGGGGGTAGAGAAGGAAAAGTTTATAATATAACATGGTTAGAATGCTTTATTCATGTTCACAGGAACGAAATGCAAAATTTTGTAAGAAAAACAATACAAATAAGATATTTGCAAATATATCACAAACAAGCTTCTGAGTTAAGTATTCAGATAAAAGCATATAAAAATATTGAGAGCAGTATATTGCTTTGGATCCAGCTAAAAATTATCTGTAGAAGTCTCTTAAGTATTATTTTCATATATGAAATGGAGAACAACAACATATTTTGGAATAGACATATTCTTTGAAAATAATGATATGCATAACTTCTTTTATGTTATCACAAACTTTCTAATATTCTCTGTTACATGATACCACTGTGACAATGGACTATACCATTTAATTTTGGTTTGGAAGGTTACTACATATGAACCACCTCTGGTAATCCTTGGAATTACGATATCTCTCTAATTTTCTGAATGTAGTTACATTTAATTTTAACAATATAATTTTAATTTTATTAGTATTCAAAATTTTCAAATAAAATAGCCCAGAAATCAACTCTCACACATATAGTCCAATGATTTGTGACAAGAGTGCCAAGACCATTCAATGGGGAAAGGACAGTTTTTTTCAACAAATAGCACTGAAAAACCCAGATATCCACAAGAAAAAAAAAAAAAAAAAGATGAACCCTTACCTTACACCATATACAAAAACTAACACAAAGTGGATCAAAGTCTGAAACATAAAGGCTAGAACTATAAAACTCTTATAAGAAAACAGAAATTAGATTTGGCAATGATTTCTTGGCTATAACACCAAAATCATAGCTAACAAAAGCACAAATAGGACTTCATCAATATTAAAAGCCTTTGTGCATCAAAAGAAATTATGAACAAAGTGAAAAGTCAATCCCTCAAAAAGGGGAAAAAAAGCTCACAAAGCATATATCTGAAAAGGATTAATAGCCAGAATATATAAATAACTACTGAGACTCGACAGCAACAACAACAGCAGCAGCAGCAACAAAAAGCCCAATTCAACAATGGACAAAGGACTTAAATGTTTCTCCAAAGAAAACATACAAATGGCCAATAAACACATGAAAAGATGTTCAACATCATTAGTCATTAGAAAAGTCAAGTTAAAACCATAATGGGATACCACTTCATACCCATTAAGCTGACTTTTATTTTTAAAAGGTGGGAGGGCCACAAACAAACGGAAAGATACTCCATGCCCATGGATTGGAAGAACAAAGATTGTTAAAATGTCCATATTACCCAAAGCCAGCTACAGATTTAATACAATTCCTATTGAAATACCAACAGCATTCTTCACAGAACTAGAATAATCCTACAAAATTTGTATGGAATCACAAAAGACTCTGAATAGCCAAAGCAATCTTGAAAAAGAAAAACAAAGTTGGAGATATCACAAATCCGGATTTCAAGTCACACTACAAAGCGGCAGTAGTCAAAACAGTACAGTACTGGCACAAAAACAGACCCATAGATCAATGGCACAGAATAGCAGAGAAATAAATGCAAGAGTACAAGAGAGTACAAGCAGTAATTTCTGACATCAGTTGTAACATTTTTCTAGATATGTCTCCTGAGGTAAAAGAAACAAAAGCAAAATAAACTACTGACACTACATCAAAATAAAAAGCTTCTGCACAGCAAAGGAAACAAGTAACAAAACTAAAAGGCAAACTATTGAATGGAAAAAAAGATATTTGAAAGTGACATATCCACTAAAGGGTTATCATCCAAAATATATAAAGAACTTATACAGCTCAACACACACACACACACACACACACACACACACACACAATCCCATTTTTAAAAAGAGCAAAAGACATGAACAGACATTTCTCCAAAGAAGACACTCAGATGGCCAACAGACACATGAAAAGATGCTCAAGATCACTCATCATCAGGGAAGTGTAAATCAAAACCCCAATGAAATATCGCCTCACCCCTGTCAGAATGGCTAAAATAACAAACACAAGAAACAAGTGTTGGCAAGGATGTGATTTTCCAAGAAAATGGAACCCTCCTGCAATACTGGTGGGAATGCAAACTGGTACAGCCACTATGGAAAACAGTATGGAGGTTCCTCAAAAAATTAAAAAGATAATTACCCTATGATCCAATAATTTTACTACTGGGTATTTATCCAAAGAACACAAAACACTAACTGAAAAAATTATACGCACCTCTATGTTTACTGCACTATTATTTATAGTAGCTAAATTATGGCAGTAGCCCAAATGTCCATCAATTGATGAATGGATAAAGAAGATGTAGTATATATACAATGGAATATTATTCAACCATAAAAAAGAATGAAATCTTGGCAATTGCAACAACATGGATGGATCTAAAGGGTATAATACTAAGTGAAATAAGTCAGTCAGAGAAAGACAAATACCATATGGTTTCACTTTTATGTGAAATTAAAAAAAAATTAATGCTTGTTTTTTGAGAGAGAGAGAGAGACCAAGACAGAGACAGAGCATGAGCGGGGGAGGTGCAGAGAGAGAGGGAGACACAGATTCTGAAGCAGATTCCAGGCTCTGAGCTGTCAGTACAGAGTCTGACATGGGGCTCAAACTCACAAACCACAAGATCGTGACCTGAGTGGAAGTTGGACACTTAACTGACGGAGCCACCCAAGTGCCCCGACTCATATGTGAAATTTAAGAAACAAATGAACAAATGAAAATAAAAAGAAACAAACCAAAAAACAGATTCTTAACTATAGAGAATAAACTGAGGGTTACCAGAGGGGAGGTGTGAGTGAGGTTGGATGAAATAGGTGAAGGAGATTAAGAGTCACTTATCCTGATGAGCACTGAGTAATGTATAGAATTCTGGAAACACTATATTGTACATATAAAACTAATATAACACTGCATGTTAACTATAATGGAATTAAAAAAAATAAAAAGGTGGGAGGGATAAGTTGGCAAGGATGTTGAGAGACTGGAACCCTTTGGCACTGCTGGTAGGAATGTAAAATGATACAGCCATTGTGGAAAATAGTTTGGCTGTTCCTCAAAAAAATTAAAGAGAATTACCATATAATTCAGCTTTTCCACATGTAGATATACATTCAAAGGCAAAATTTTGAATAGGAACTCGAACAGATACCTGCACACCCATGGCCATAGCAGCATTATTCACAATAGCCACAAGGTAGAAATAATCCAAATGTCCATCAATGGATGAACAGATAACTAAAATTAAAAACCCAATCTTTCCCTTCTGTTGTAGGGAAATACTTCAATTCAGTCTATCTCCTCATACAAAACATTCATTTCTGACACTTCTGGCCAACAGATGTGTGTGTTTTCTTCCCCTCCCCACCCCTCCCCAGCCAACATAAGTAAATCTCTGCCATCAGCTGAGTGTCCTTCAATTTAACCAAATTCTGATACTATCTACTCAGAGACATCATTGGCTTCCACAACTTCAGAGTTTAGTCCCACAGGCCATTCCTCTCACTCACTCCCTACACATATGCACACTTCAGAAGCCAGGGACAGGTCCAGGTTGTCACCTGTGCCTCTGACCAACTAGCTATACATTGGAGGCTCTAATGATCCTGGGTTTGGTTAATTTGCTTGAGTGGCTCACTGAACTCCAGGAAACATGTCTACCAGATTATTAAAGGATAGGATAAAAAAAAGCCAGAGGAAGAGATGCATAGGACAAAGTCTTAGATGTTCCTAAATGCAAGAGCTTTTGTCCCTATAGGGTTGGGGTGCATTATCCTCCTAGTATAGACATGTTCACCAACCTGGAAGCTGTCTAAACCCTATACTTTTGGTATTTTAAGAAGGCTTTCTCACATAGGCATAATCAATTATTAATGTCATTTCAAGCCCCTCTCATCTCTCTGGAGGATGGAGGGTAAGGCTGAAAATTCCAAGCCTCTAATCATGGCTTGGTCTTTCTGGTGACCAGTCCTCTATCCAAGAGCCCACCTAAAGGTACCTTAGTAGAACAAAAGGTGGTGCTCTTATCACTGAGGAACTTAAAGGGTTTTAGGAGCCCTGTGTCACAGATGAGGTCAAAGACCAAATATTAAAACAAGATTGCTCATAGTGTTCTTATAATTTAGGAAATTACAAGAGTTTAGGAGCTTTGCACCCAGGAATCTGGGGAAGAGACCAATATATATTTTTTCTATTATCGTACAATAACAGAATGTGCTACATACATATAATGGAATATTATTCAGCCTTAAAAAGGAGTGAAAATCTGACATGTGCTACAACACAGATGAACCCTGAAAAAAATGCTTGGTGAAATAAGCCAGACAAAAAAAGAAATATTGTTATGATTCCACTTATGTGAGGAAGCTAGAATAGATAAATTCACGACAGAAAAAAAGATCAGAATTTGCCAGAAATGAAGAGAAGGAAGTAAAAGAGAGTTATTGTCTAATGGGTATAGAATTTGAGATAATAAAAAATTCCAAAGATAGCAGTGATGGTTGCATAACATTGTGAATATACTTAATGCCACAAACTGTATACTTAAACTCATTAAAATGATAAATTTCATGTTATACAGATTTTATCACAATTTTTTTAAACAAGAAGTAACAAAAGGAAAATAAGTGGACTATATATCAAACTAAAAAAAACTTCTGTGCAGCAAAGGGAACCCATCAACAAAACAAAAAGGCAACCTACTGAATGGGAGAAAATATTTGCAAATTATATAGCTGATAAGGGGCTAATATCCAAAATATATAAAAAATTCATACAACTCAATAGCAAAAAAAAATCTGATTAAAAAATGGGCAGAGAATCTGGATAGACATTTTTATTTTTCCAAAGACATACAAATGGCCAAGACACAGGAAAAGATGCTCAACCACACTAATCATCAGGGATAGGCAAATCATAATCACAAAGAGATATTACACACGTCAAAATGGCTATTATCAAAAGGACAAGAAATAGGAAATATTGGCAAGGATGTGGAGAAAAGGGAACCCTCATGCACTGTTGGTGGAAATGTAATTGGTGCAGCCACTATGGAAACAGTATGGAGGTTCCTCAAAAAAATAAAAAAATGTAACTATCAAATAATCTAATAATTCCACTCTGGGTATTCATCCAAAGAAAATCAAAACACAAACTCAAAAAGATATACGCACCCCCATGTTCATAGCAGCATTATTTACAATAGCCAAGACATGGAGACAACCTAACTCTCCCTCAGTGGGTGAATGAATAAACACACACACACTATACAACAGAATACTATTCAACCATAAAAAAAGAATGAAATCTTGCAATTTGTCACAAAATGGATGGACCTCTAGGGCATTATGCTAAGTGAAATAGGTAGAGAGGGACAGACAAATAACATATGATCTCTCTTATATAGAGAATCTAAAATAGCAAAAACAGGGGCGCCTAGGTGGCTCAGATGGTTAAGTGTCTGACTTGATTTCAGCTTGGGTCATGACCTCATGGTTCGTGAGACTGAGCCCCGTGTGGGGCTCTGCATGAACAACATGGAGCCTGCTTGGGATTCTCTCTCTCCCTGTCTACCTCTCCTCCATTCACGTGTGCACTTAATCAGTCTCAAAATAAATAAACTTTAAATATATATATATATATACACACACACACACACACACACATATATACATACATACATATATACATATACATATATATATGTGTATATGTATATATGTATATATATATATACATATATACATATACATATATATAATAGCAAAAACAAAAACAAAACCCAGCTCATAGATACAGAGAACATATTGGTGGTTACAAAAGGCAGACGGGTGGAAAAGGGGATATGGAGGGAGAAATATGGGTGAAGGAGGTCAAAAGTTGAGAATTTCCAGTTATAAATGTGTTGGGGATGTAATGTACAGCATGGTAACTAGTTTATAATACTGTATTGCATATTTGAATGTTGCTGAGAGTAGATCTTAAAAGTTACCATAAGAAGGGCACCTTGGTGGCTCACTCAGTTAAGCGTCTGACTTTTCAGCTCAGGTTATATGATCTCACAGTTTGTGGGTTCAAGCCCTGCATCAGGCTCCGTGCTGGCAGCTCGGAGCATGCAGCCTGCTTCAGATTCTGTGTCTTCCTCTCTCTCTGCTCCTCCCGCTTATCTTCTTTCTCTCAAAAATCGATAAACATTAAACAAATGTTTTTAAAAAGTTACCATAAAAAAATTTGTAACTATGTAAGGTGATAGATGTTAATTAGACTTGTGGTTATCATTTCACCATATATATACAAATATCAAATCTTTTATGTTGTATACCTGAAACTAATATGTTATGTGAAAATTATACCTCAATTTCAATTAATGTCTTTAAAAATGAAGACTAAACGCCAAAATGAACAAATCAGGAGACTATAGATGCTGGAGAGGATGTGGAGAAACGGGAACCCTCTTGCACTGTTGGTGGGAATGCAAATTGGTGCAGCCACTCTGGAAAACAGTGTGGAGGTTCCTCAGAAAATTAAAAATAGACCTACCCTATGACCCAGCAATAGCACTGCTAGGAATTTACCCAAGGGATACAGCAGTGCTGATGCACAGGGGCACTTGTACCCCAATGTTTATAGCAGCACTTTCAACAATAGCCAAATTATGGAAAGAGTCTAAATGTCCATCAACTGATGAATGGATAAAGAAATTGTGGTTTGTATACACAATGGAGTACTACAGGGCAATGAGAAAGAACGAAATATGGCCCTTTGTAGCAACGTGGATGGAACTGGACAGTGTGATGCTAAGTGAAATAAGCCATACAGAGAAAGACAGATACCATATGTTTTCACTCTTATGTGGATCCTGAGAAACTTAACAGAAACCCATGGGGGAGGGGAAGGAAAAAAAAAAAGAGGTTAGAGTGGGAGAGAGCCAAAGCATAAGAGACTCTTAAAAACTGAGAACAAACTGAGGGTTGATGGGGGGTGGGAGGGAGAGGAGGGTGGGTGATGGGTATTGAGGAGGGCACCGTTTGGGATGAGCACTGGGTGTTGTATGGAAACCATTTTGACAATAAATTTCATATATTGAAAAAAAAATGAAGACTAAATAGTTCAGTACCATCCCAGTGACTCTGCATTAATGCAGGTATTTGTATATATATGGTGAAAACTTAAAAACTGAGAACTGAGGGTTGATGGGGGGTGGGAGGGAGCCGAGGGTGGGTGATGGGCATTGAGGAGGGCACCTTTTGGGATGAGCACTGGGTGTTGTATGGAAACCAATTTGACAATAAATTTCATATAAAATTTTTTTTAAAAAAATAAAGATTCATTCCTTTTGTTTTTTTCTATATGCCATTTTTTATGTGAATGTTGTGCCCTTTGGCACCTCAGCATATGTTTAAATCTCAATATATGAATAGAAGATGCTTAGAACATACAGTCAGAGAAGTGGAGAAGGACCGAAGATTACCTGAGATGCTAGGAGAAGGTCACGTACAGACCAATACATGAGTTCTATCTTTAGTATTACCAAAGCATTTACTCTTCTTATCCCTGAGTTTTCTGGGCTTGTGCCTGAAATACCTTTCTGTTACCACCTACAGAACTCTGTTGTCACTTCTTCTGTAAAAGTTTTTTTCAGGCCCTCACAATGAACTAGACATTCTTTTCTATGTCTACCTATAGCATTTATATTACAATTATTCAAATATTTATTAAGTAGCTACTACGTGCCAGGCATTCCTTAAGGTGATTGGGATAAATATGTCATTGAACAAAATGTACAAATATCCCTGTCCTCATGGAACTTAGAATCAGGGGAAATGGACAATGAACAATAAACATAATAAATCCACTGAATGTTCGAAAGTGGTAAGTGATACAGAAAAGAGTAAAAGGATGGTAGGGTGTTAGCGCAGGAGATGGGAAAAGGTGGGCATGTTTCCGTATTAAACAGAATAGTCTGGGTGAGCCTCGTTAAAAGATGATATACGGGCAAAGATCTGTTCTCAGTCTCCCCAAATAGTCTTAAAGTCAATTACCATATAATTTATCTTTGGCCTTTCCCTTCTGGTACAATACCAAACTCCCAGTCGGTTATCAAATAAATTAAATGAAATAGGTCTGTATTTACAAACTCTGTGTATATCCATATATTCACACTCGTGTGTGGGTGTACATACACATAAATTCTACATTCTAAATTCATTGCCATTTTATATTTCATTTATGTATATGTTAAAAGTATATACACACACTGCTTCATTTAAAAAAGTAATTAGAAGTGACTGAAGACATAGGATAAAAATATTTATTCTTTATTAAAGTTACTAATTAAATAGGAGTGGAAAATCAGGACTAAATGAGAATAGAAACATGTAATTGAAGGCCAATATAATGACTTAAACTTCAGTGCTTGCCTCATGTATCTTTACACTAGACTGATAAGATGTGTGGTTATTTGATTTTTATTATCAGAAAAGAGGAATGCTTCCAGGGAGGAGAAAAAACTTTCCTAACCTTGAATTGTGGAAGGAATTTTCACAGAGCTTCATTATAAAAGACAACTGGATAAAGAAGCAAATGATATTCCAAATTATTATTACAACAAAACAGGTGACTTTCCCAAAACTGTTTTCTTGAAGTAAACTTTGATAAAAAGGAAAATTATTATATTTAAGAATAACTCAATGTAAGAAATTCCACAACTTGATCCTAGGATAGAACTGAGAATAAAAGACTGAAAAGTCCCTCAGACAATGTTCCTCAAATACCATTTTTCTCATGTAGGCTCTTGGCTAGCCGGAGGAGGTTATAATCTGACAAAAGCTACTACTGATAAGACTTGGAATGCTGCTAGTTTTTACTTCTGACCAATGATAGAACCATATGCTTTGGAAATGGCAGAACGGAAATCAAATCCTGAAATCTGAGATAAACCATGTTATGGCTATCTCCTCTGGCCATTTCATTTTGAGCAAAATGAAAATTTTCCTCAATAAGCTGCTCTTAATTGAATCTATTTTAGTTCTTAAAATCACCTTTTACTGGAATTCCAGAGTGCCATGTCATAAGGCATAGCTGAAATAATTTTGGCTGGAATGCTTTCAAAGCAGCTGTTGGTATCACCCACAATAGCCAAAGAATAGCCTCAGTCATGCATCCCTAAAGCATCTGTTTAGAGCTTCATGACTTCCTGGTGTATAAGTTAGCTACAAAATGTCTTTCCAGAAAACTAAAATTCAATTTGCTGTGTGGCAACACTATAAACCAACTATGTATTGTGCAAAAGTCACTGATTTTATTTTTCAGTTAATAAATTCATTAAGTAACCTTTATGTGTCAGTTACTGTCTGTGTTGGGGTTGAGCCACATTTTCCTACTAATAATTTAAAAATAGGACCACAATTCATTTTTCCTAAAAATCAGAGAGACCTTTGCAGAAGATAGCAGAGTAGGAGGATCCTAAGCTCACTTTGTCCCATGGATACAACTAGAGAACACCCACATCAGTGTAAATAACTCAGAAAGTGACCCAAAGACTGGCAGAATAGACTCACCACAGCTGAATGTAAAGAAGAGGCCACATCAAAGAGGATAGAAAGAACCAGATGTGGTTAGGAACCAAATGGACTCATGGGATTGTCTGTGGGAAGGAAGGACTAGCAGGTGCAGAGAGGGGAGAGGAGCAGATCCACACACCCAGCACCCCAGGCACAGGAGAATGAATCCCATAACATTTGGCTCTGAAAACCAGAGAGTCCTAACAATCAGTGGGACTCAATATCTGGAAATTTAAAAATCAACGAGTTCAGCTCTAAGAGAACCATAAAAGTAGAGTCCCCACCCTTAAAGAGACAGCACAGCTGAGATACAGCATAGAAGTAGCAGTTTGAAAAATGCCTGGGGTATACAGAAGGAGATTTGTTTACAAAATTCCAGCAGCGTTCTTCATAGAACTAGAACAAACAATCCTCAAATTTGTATGGAATCATAAAAGATCTTAAATAGCCAAAGCAATTTTGAAAAATAATACTAAAATTGGAGGTAGGGGGCGCCTGGGTGGCGCAGTCGGTTAAGCGTCCGACTTCAGCCAGGTCACGATCTCGCGGTCCGGGAGTTTGAGCCCTGCGTCGGGCTCTGGGCTGATGGCTCAGAGCCTGGAGCCTGTTTCCGATTCTGTGTCTCCCTCTCTCTGCCCCTCCCCCATTCATGCTCTGTCTCTCTCTGTCCCAAAAATAAATAAACGTTGAAAAAAAAATTTTTTTAAATAAATAAATAAAAATAAAAAAAAAATAAAATTGGAGGTAGGTATCACAATGCCAGATTTCAAGTTATACTACAAAGCTGTACTAATCAAAAACACTATGGTGCTTGCACAAAACAGACACACAGATTGATGGCACAGTATAGAGAGCCCAGAAATAAACTCATGATTATGTGGTCAATTTAATCTTCAACAAAGCATAAGAATGTGCAATGGGAAAGTTTCTTCAACAAATGTTACTGAGAAGACTAAACAGCAACATGCAAAACAATGGACCTGGACCACTTTCTTATACCATATACAAAAATAAACTCAAAATGGATTAAGGATCTAAATGTGAGGTGTGAAACCATAAAATCCTAGAAGAGAGCACAAGCAGTAATTTCTCTGACATTGGCCATAGCAACATTTTGCTAGATCTCTCTCTGGAGGCAAGGAAAACAAAAGTAAAAATAGACTATTGGGACTACATCAAAATAAAATCTACATAGCAAAGGAAACAATCAACAAAACTAAAAGACAACCTACTAAATAGTAAAAGGTATTTGCAAATGACATATCTGATAAAGGGCTAGCATACAAAATATGTAAAGAGCATATACAACTCTACAAACCCCAAATAATCTGATTACAAAAGGGCAGGAGACATGAGCAGACATTTCTCCAAAGACATGCAGCGGGCCAACAGATACACGAAAAGATGCTCAACATCATTCATCATCAGGGAAAAGCAAGTCAAAAACACAATGAAGTAACACCTGTCAGAATGTCTAAGAAAAAAAGAAAAAAAGAAAAAAAAGAACAACAAGTGTTAGAATGTGGAGAAAAAGGAACCCTCATGCATTATTGGTGGGAATGCAAACTTGGAAAAGTCACTATGGAGGTTCCTCAAAAAACTAAAAGTAGAATTATCATATGATCCTTAATTCCACTCCTGGGTATTTACCCAAAGAATATGAAAAGACTAATTCAAAAAGATCTATGTACCCTTATGTTTACTCCAGCATTATTTACAATAGCGAAATTATGGAAGCAACCCAGTATCCATCAACAGGTGAATGGATAACAAAGAGGTGGCATATATACTATTCAGCTATAAATAAGAATAAAATCTTACCATTTGCAACAACATGGATAGATCTAGAGGATATAATATTAAGTGAAATAAGTCAGAGAAAGACAAATACCATTTGATCTCACTCGTATGTGCAATTTAAGAAACAAAACAAATGAACAAAGGAGAAAAAAGAGAAAAGCCAAAAAACAGACTCTTAACTATAGAGAACTGAAGGTTACCAGTGGGGAGGTGGGAGGGGGGATGGGTGAAACAGGTGAAGGGGTTTAAGAATATATTTATCATGCTGATCACTGAGTAATACATAGAATTCTTGAAACACTGCATTGTATACCTGGAATGAATACAATTCTGTATGTTATACTGGAATTAAAATAAAAAATAAAGAAATAAACTATCCCAGGTAAAAAAAAAATCATTATCAGGAAATATGGCAAATGTGTTCTTTTACTGACTATGACAGCTAGCCATGTATCAGGTTGATACATCCAGAAAGATAATCCAGCAATCAGAATAGGTTTTAAAGTGTTTAAATAATAAATGATCATTACTCTGTAATTTGCTCCATTTGGATATTTAATAAAAAATTAAATAAAATTTAATAAAATGAATTATGGCAAGAGGAGTTTCAGGTCCCAGAATTGGGTAAGGGAGTGGATATCTAGTCCCCACAAAATTACAGACATTTGGAGGCACCTGAGAATTAACCCACTTAGATCTGTGCCCACCTAGAAAATCAATAACACTTTTGTTTTCTCTAAAAACACTTCCTACAAACACTCCTTGATCGACAGGGCTGGCCTCTGGCAGCCATCATTAACTGCATGACTTGGCCAACCTAAGGATAGCTAATTGGACCAAAGATCAACACGGAGCTCTAACTGGACAAATCTAATTCTCTCATTAAGAATTTGGAATTGGATACAAAAAAAGTAGAGTTAGTTTTATCAGATAGCTGCACCTGTAAAATATAAGCCTTAGAGTTTACCAACTCCAGCTAAACTGAGGAGTAAAGAAAACCATAGAACAGATAAGTACAAGGAAGAGGGGGAATGCAGAGATCCCTAACAGCTTTCAATTCCTTGGTTAAGCCCTTCCCTGAGGCTTGAATTCATTCCTCCATAAAAGGCTCCATCCTTACAATAATTTTGTTTAAGCTATTTTGACTTATTTTGTTACTTGCAACCAAGAACTCATTCAAAAGATGTACACTGGGAACTAATAATTACATTATCTTTATTAATCCAGGCAAGTCTGTACCCTCTCAAGGCCATTTCTTTTACATGTTAGTGTTGAAGCTGACAAGTTGGTATTAAGATTTAAACTTACAGGGGCACCTGCTGGCTCAGTCAGTAGAGCATGTGACTCTTGATCTCAGGGTTGAGTTTGAGCCCCACATTGGACACAGAGATTACTTAATAAATTTTTTTTAAAGATTTAAATTTACGGGGTGCCTGGGTGGCTCAGTCAGTTAAGCGTCTGACTTCGGCTCAGGTCATGATCTCATGGTTATTATTCAGAATACAAGGAGAGATAAAGAGCTCCTCAAACAAGAGTTAAAGGAGTTTATAACCATTAAGCCAGCCTTACAAAAAATGTTAAAGGGAATTATTTAACTGAAACAAAGATCAAAAGTAAAAGCAAATACACAGTAAAGGTAGCAGATTAGTCACTTCTAAAACCAGCGTGAAGGTTAAAACACAAGAATAGTAAAATCAATTATAGTATATACCAAAACTAGTCAAGAGTTACACAGAAAAAAAAGATACGAAATATGACACCATATGCAAAAAATGGAAAAGGGGAGTAAAAAATTAATGCTTTTAGAATGTGTTCAGGGTGCCTGGCTGGGTCAGTTGGTGGAGCATGTGACTCAATCTCAGAGTTGTGAGTTCAAGCCCCACACTAGGCAAGAAGACTTGTTAAAAAAAAATTTTTTTAAATAAAGAATAAAAAAAGAATTTGTTCAAACTTAAACAACTATAAACTTAGTGTAGATGGCTACACATATAAGATGTTATAGAAGAACTCAGTGGTAACCACAGATTGAAAACATAAAACAGATACACAAAAAATAGAAAGGAACGTAATATGACAATAAAGAAAACTAGCAAACCACAAGGGAAGAGAGCAAGAGAATAAGAAAGGGACAGAGAAGACCTACAAATACAACCAATCTAGAAGAAATGGATTAACTTCTAGAAACACACAGTCTTCCAAAATTGAATCAGGAAGAAAAGAAAATTTGAACAGACCAATTAGTAGTTATGAAATTGAATAGGTACTCAAAAACCTCCAACAAATAAAAGTCCAGGATCAGATGGTTTCACAGGTGAATTCTACAAACTTTTAAAGAATTAATACCTAATATTCCTAACTATACCAAAAAATAGAAAAGGAAGGGAAACTTCCATATTCAAAGAAGCCAGCATTATCCTTATAGCAAAACCAAAGACTACAAAAAAAAAAAAAAAAAAAAAAAAAAAAAAGAAATCTATAGGACAATATCCAATATCTCTGATGAACACAGATGCAAAAATCCTCAACAAAATATTACTAAACCAACTTTCACAATACATTAAAAAAGCATTCACCATGATCAAGTGAGATTTATTCCAGCAATGCAAGGTTTTAACTATTTTTAAAATTTAATCAATGTGATAGATCACATTAACAAGAGTAAGGATAAAAACTATATGATCATCTCAACAAATGCAGAAAAAGCATGGACAATATATAGCATCTGTTCATGGTAAAAACTCTCAACAAGAGAGCTTAGAGGGAACAAACCTCAACATAATAGAGGCCACATATAACAAACCCACAGCTAACATCATACTCAATGGTTTCCTCCAAGATCAGGAACATCATACTCAACGTTTTCCTCCAAGATCAGGAACAAAACAAGGATGTCCACTCATGCCACTTTTACTCAGCATAATATTGGAAATCGTAGTCATGGTGATCAGACAAGAAATAAAAAGCACCCAAGTTGATAAGGAAGAAGTAAAACTGTTACTATTTGCAGATACCATAATACTATGTATAGAAAATCCTAAAGACTCCACCAAAAAACTATTAGAATAAATGAAGTAAGTCAAGTTGCAGGATACAAAATCAATACACAAAAATTTGTTGCATTTCTATACACTAATAATGAATTAGTAGAAACAAAAATTAAGAAAACAATCCCATTTACAAGTATTCCAATAAGAGTAAAATACCTAGGAATCAATTTATCCAAGGAGGTGAAAGACCTATACTCTGAAAACTGTAAGACATTAATGAAAGAAATTGAAGACAAGATAAATAGGAAGGTACATTATGCTTATGGACTGGAAGAGTTAAAATTGTTAAATGTCCATAATACCCAAAGCAATTACAAGTTAAATGCAACCCCTATAAAAAGCATTTTTCACAGAAGTAGAGCAAATAATACTAAAATTTATATGAAACAACAAAAGATTTCAAATAGCCAAAGAAAAATTGAGAAAGAACAAAGTTGGAGGTATCACAATCTCCAATTTCAAGTTATGCTACACAGCTATAGTAATCAAAACAGCATGGCAGTGGCACAAAAATAGACACATAGATCAACAGAATAGAATAGACAGCTCAGAAACAAACCGACATCTCTCTACCTTGGACAATCTACCAAAAGGAGGCAAGACTATACAATGAGAAAAAGATAATGTCTTCAATAAATGGTTCTGGGAAAACTAGACAGCCACATGTAAAAGAATAAAACTGGACCACTTTCTTAATGCCATCTAAAAATAAACTCAAGGGGTGCCTGGGTGGCTCAGTCAGTTAAGCGTCCGACTTTGGCTCAGGTCATGATCTCACAGCTCGTGGGTTCGAGCCCCGCATTGGGCTCTGTGATGACACTTCAGAGCCTGGAGCCTGCTTCCGATTCTGATCTCCTTCAATATCTGTTCCTCCCCTGCTCATGTTCTGTCTCTCTCTCTCTTTCTCTCTCTCTCTCTCTCTCTCCCAAAAATAAAGATTAAAAAAATTTTTTTAAATAAATAAAAATAAACATAAACTCAAAATTGAGTAAACACCTACATGTGAGACTTCGACCATAAAACGCCTAGAAGAAACCACAGGTAGTATCTTCTTTGATATCATTATCAGCAACATATTTGTGGATATATCCCCTCAGGCAAAAGTAAAAATAAATTATTGGGATTACACAAAAATAAAAAGCTTTTCCACAGCAAAGGAAATCATCAAAAAAACAAAAAAAGCAACCTAATGAATGGGAGAAGACATATGCAAATAACCTATCCAACAAGGAGTTAACATCCAGACTACATAAAGAACTAATACAACTCAAGACCAAACACAATAATATTATAAGCAGAGGACCTAAGTAGAATTTTTTTCCCCAAAAAACACATATGGCTGGCCAACAGATGCAGGAAAAGATGCTCAACATCACTAATCATCAGGGAAATGCAAATGAAAACCATAATGAGGTATCACCACACATCAGTCAGAATTGCTAGTATCAAAAAGACAAGAAATAGCAAGTGTTGGCAAGGATGTGAAGAAAAGGGAACTCGCATGCACTATGGTTGGTGGGAATGTAAACTGGTGCAATCACTGTGGAAAATGGCATGGAGGTTCCTTAAAAATAGAAAAACCATATGATTCAATACTGGGTATTACCACTAGGGTATTAACCAAACAGAATGAAAACACATTCTAAAAGATATGCACCCCTGTGTTTACTGCAGCATTATTTACAATAGACAACATAATGGAAAGAACCTAACTCTCCATGGACTATTATTCAGCCATAAAAAAGCATGAGATCTTGGCATTTGTAGCAACATGGATAGATCCAGAGGGTATTATGCTAAGTGAAATAAGTCAGACAGAGAGAGAAAAATACCATATGATTTCACTTATATTTGGAATCTAAAAAACAAAACAAATTAATGAGCAAACAAAAATCAAACAGACCCATATACACCCATGTACACTCTTCGGGTGTTTGCCAGAAGAGAAGTGGGTGCAGGGACGGGCAAAATAGATGAAAAGGATTAAGAGGTATAAACTTTCAGTTACAAAATAAATCACAGAGATGAAAAGTACAGCACAGGCAATATAGTCAATAATATTGTAACAACATTGTATGGTAATTACACCTATTGTGGTGAGCATTATATAAGACATAGAATTGTTGAATCACTATTGTACACCTTAAACTAATATAACATTGTATGCTAAGTATACCTCAATAATAGAAAAAAAAAGGGAGGCTTTTTCATAAATTTTCACCCTACAACAAAGTCTAGAGCAATGTTTTATCACACTCGCATAGCAAAAACATTTCTGAGCACACAATATCAAAGTAGTAGCTAAAGTAACTAACTTATATAGATACGTATATTACTGTATTGATACATACATTATGTAGATCCTTCTTTCGGGAGGCTGGCAGCGTAGGAGGACGCTGGGCTCATCTCCTCCTGATCGCTCAGATTCCACCCACATCTGCCTAAATAACCCAGAAAACCACCAGAAGACTAGCAGAACAGACTCTCCGGAGCCAAGCATAGACCAGAGGCCCACGGAAGAGGGTAGGTAGGGCGGAGAGGTGGTACACGTTACACGGACTGGCGGAAGAGAGCCGGGGCGGTGGAGGGGCAGCCTGCCGGGCAAGGCAGAGCCCCTTGAAAAAGCGGAGGGGCCAGACTCTGTGAGTTCTGACAGCCAGCGGGACTTAACATCTGGAATGTTAAAAGTCAACAGCTCTGCTCAGAGAGCAGCAGGGCTAGAGGACACCGGGAGGGAGAGTTGTTGAGCCCCGGAAGACAGAGTTCAGCTCGGTGGGGAACAAAGGTGCTGGCAACCGCCATCTCCCTCTCCCATCCCCCAGCCGAAATTCCAAAGGGAACCAGTTCCCGTCACCGAATTTGCTTGCACTACGCAAACACCCAACGCTGTGCTTCTGTGGATCCATCCTGCCAACGGGTCTGCCTCCCTCCAGGTGCCTCAGGGCCCCTTCCACAGGGGACCACCCATGGCAAAGAGAGCTGAGCCTGCCCCTCCCGACCCTGTGCACCTTGCAGATCCACCCCAGCTAATATGCCAGATCCCATCAGAGCAGCACCACAAGCCTGGCAGTGTGCAAGTAGCCCAGACAGGGGCCACACCACTCCACAGTGAGTCCTGCCCCTGGGAGAGGGGAAGATAAGGTACACACCAATCTGACTGTGGCCTCAGAGGTGGGCTGGGGACAAACATCAGGTCTGGCTGCGGCCCTGCCCACCAACACAAGTTACTCCAGACAGCACAGGGGAAGAGCCCTGCAGTTCCACGCCACTCCAGGGAGTATCCAAAATGATGAAACGGAAGAATTCTCCTCAAAAGAAACTCCAGGAAGTAGCGACAGCTAACGAATTGATCAAAAACGATTTAAGCAATATAACGGAACAAGAATTTAGAATAATAGTCATAAAATTAATCACTGGGCTTGAAAAAAGCATAAAGGACAGCAGAGAATCTATTGCTACAGAGATCAAGGGACTAAGAAATAGTCATCAGGAGCTAAAAAATGCTATAAATGAGGTGCAAAATAAAATGGAGGCGGCCATAGTATGGATTGAAGAGGCAGAGGAGAGAATAGGTGAATTAGAAGATAAAATTAGGGGAAAAGAGGAAGCTGAGAAAAAGAGAGATAAGAAAAAATCCAAGAGTATGAGGGAGGAATTAGAGAATTAAGTGATGCAATCAAACGGAACAATATCTGTATCATAGGAATTCCAGAAGAGGAAGAGAGAGACAAAGGGCTGAAGGTGTACTTGAACAAATCATAGCTGAGAACTTCCCCAATCTGGGGAAGGAAACAGGCATTGAAATCCAAGAGGCACAGAGAACTCCCTTCAGACGTAACTTGAATCGATCTTCTGCACGACATATCATAGTGAAACTGGCAAAATACAAGGATAATGAGGAAATTCTGAAAGCAGCTAGGGATAAACGTCCTCTAACATATAAAGGGAGACCTATAAGACTCATGACTGATCTCTCTACTGAAACTTGGCAGGCCAGAAAGGAATGACAGGAAATCTTCAATGTGATGAAGAGAAAAAAATATGCAGCCAAAAATCCTTTATCCAGCAAGTCTGTCATTCAGAATAGAAGGAGAGATAAAGGTTTTCCCAAACAAACAAAAACTGAAGGAATTTATCGCCATTAAACCAGCCCCAGAAGAGATCCTAGTGGGAATTCTGTGAGTGAAATGTTGCAAGAACTACAAAGTACCAGAGACATCACTACAAGCATGAAACCTACAGACATCACAATGACTCTAAACCCATATTTTTCAATAATAACACTGAATGTAAATGAACTAAATGCTCCAACCAAAAGACACAGGGCATCAGAATGGACAAAAAAAAACAAGACCCATCTATTTTCTGTCTACAAGTGACTCATTTTAGACCTGAGGACACCTTCAGATTGAAAGTGAGGGGATGGAGATCTATCATGCTAGTGGAAGTCATTATGTAGAAAGATAAACCATTACTATGCTGATGGCTTTTATATTTCAAGACTAATGATAGTGGATGATAAAATCTAAGTTTTTCAATGCTAATTTAGTTAAAATGAGAAATATATAATCTCTGGGGCACCTGGGTGGCTCAACCGGTTAAGCAAGCCACTCTTGCCACTCTTGAGCAGCCACTCAAGCAGGCACTTGTGAGCCACAACAAAGAGTGGCTCACAGTTCATAGGTTCAAGCCGCATTTTGGGCTCTGCACTGATAGTGTGGAGCCTGCTTGGGATTCTCTGTCTCACCCTTTCTCTCTGTTCCTCCAGCACTCTCTCTCTCTTTCAAAATAAATAACTTAAAAAAAAAGAAAAATATATAATCTGTAGGGTGACTTAACATACATCTGAATAATTATATATTCATATATCAACATGTTTTGTTAATTAAATATATGGGGCGCCTGGGTGGCGCAGTCGGTTAAGCGTCCGACTTCAGCCAGGTCACGATCTCGCGGTCCGTGAGTTCGAGCCCCGCGTCAGGCTCTGGGCTGATGGCTCAGAGCCTGGAGCCTGTTTCCGATTCTGTGTCTCCCTCTCTCTCTGCCCCTCCCCCATTCATGCTCTGTCTCTCTCTGTCCCCAAAATAAATAAACGTTGAAAAAATTTAAAAAAAAAAAAAAAAAAAAAAATTAAATATATATATCTGAACAATATATATAACCTGTAGGGGCTATATGCAAACTACAAAACATTCCCAACAGAAAACAAAAGAAATTGAGTTATAGAGTTACTGTCTAACCCTTTCATTGTAGACCTCTTTCTCCTTCCTTAGAAGAACTCAAGAACTGTACCTGATAAGTATGTGACATAGACAAGGATCCAGTGATAATTTTTATAATAAATCCTAAATGTCTTATTTTTAGACTCAAAAATAGAATATATACCTTCTCAACTAAAAAAAAAAGAATATATATATATAAATAGAAGTTCCAATAAATGTCTCTGCATTACAGTGGTTCATCTTGCACACCCCCTGAGGTTGAACATTACTGCCTCAAGACTACAAACAAAAGTTTCTCTAAGACTTCCATAACTTGCTTTTTCAAATAACATAATTAGAGCCTAAAATTTTCTCTTTAGTTCATTGAGAAGTGATCCGTGGGAAAAATTCTTCTAAACCACATTCTATAAAGGATTTAGCAACACCACTGCCTACCCTTGCACTGAGATGACCAGAGATAAATATGAACATCACTGTTGAATTAAGAACAAGCATCAAAGCAATAAATGTGCCCTCTGAAAGAAAGGATGTAAACATTAAGCATACTAATGTCCCTGCTGGGACACCAAATCTAGTCAGAATGAATCTGTAAGCTCAGTATGGTCCTCTTAATACTCCTTGAGTTTAATGAGGCCTGTCCTAGAGAAGGAACAGATGGCCATGGAACAGGAGGACCCTAGGCTCACCTCATCCCATTAATACAACTAAAAAACTATCAAATCATCCTAAATACCTCAGAAATCAACCTGAATACTGGCTGAACAAATCCCACAACTAAAGGTAATCAGAGGCCATAACAAAGAAGGTGGGAAGTGCAGAGGTGGGATTTGGGAGAAAAATAGATTGTGGTCACTGCAGTAGGGAGGGAGCACAGTCACAGAGAAGGAAGTCAGTTGAACATACAGGGCATCACATGGGGACAACAACTCCTCATAGCAATTGGCTTGGAATGTGAGAGGGAACAAATTTCATGAGTTCTGGCAATGGTGGGGCTTAAAGCCTAGAGTACTAAAGGTCAGAGGGCATGGTGTGAGGAGAGCCCAGAGGCATTGGGGCTGCCCTTAAAGAGAAGGCAGGTCAAACTGTCCACAGACATACAGCATGGAAAGAGTGGATCTGAAGAGCACCTGTGGCACATAGTGGGGAGGTCACTTGCTCATCTCAGAGTGCATCCTAGAGAGGCAACATTCAGAAAAACGCTTCCAGGAACAAAGGAACTGGCCAGTGCCACTTCCCCCCGTAGTGTCTCAGCATAGACACAGGGTCACCTGCAGGAACCAGCACCACGCAGACACTCACTACCTAACATGCTTACACCAAGACCTGCCCCACCACACTCTGGTGGAACTTCCTTTCCCAGTCATGCTTGCCTCAGTCCCAGCACTACAGGCCCCCTCCCCAAGAAGACCAACACAACCCTTCCCCCCACATCCCCTGATCCCAGAGTTTTGTGGAGCCTTGGTTCTGGCAGCAGTGACAATAGGTCTTATTTCACAAAAGACCAGAGCATACCTAGTTAAAATGTGCCACATTTCAGGCCAGGGACCAAACATTACCCACAATAGGCAAGGAGAGACTCTGCAGATGACTGGTCTGAAGGATAAAACTGCCAGGAGAAAACAACAGAGCACATGCAGCACACATCAGAGACACTCCCAGAAGTGCAAGGTCCTGGGAAAAGGGGGACACTGTACTGCAGAGCACTATAGAACCCCTTCCACATAGGGCATTACCCTCAAGAACAGATGATATAGCTGACTGTCCTAACACAGAGAAACAGGCACAGAGACTCAGACAAAATGAAGAGACAGAGAAATTTGTCCCAAATGAAAGAACAGGACTAGGGCATGGCTGGAGATCTTAGTGAAATAGATATAAGTAACATGCCTGATGGAGTATTTAAAGCAATGATTATAAGGATATTGAGAAAGGAATGGAAGACATGAGTGAGATCCTCAATACAAATTAAAAAAGAACAAATCAGGGATGAACAGTGCAATAAATGAGATTAGAAACACTCTTGTGCAATGAACATCAGACTAGAAGAAGCAGAGGATGAATTAATGACCTAGAAGACAGAGTAACAGAAGGTAATCAAGCTGACAAAAAGAGAGAAAAAAATTATGCAAAACAAGAAAAGACTTAGGGAACTCGGTGACTCCATCAAAAGTAATAATATTCATATTATAGGAGTCCCAGAAGAAGAGAGAGAAAAGGGGGCAGAAAATTTATTTAAATAAGTAATGGCTGAAAATTTCCCTAACCTGGGGAAGGAAACAGATATCCAGATGCAGAAGGCACAGAGAACTCCCAACAAAATCAACAAAAGCAGATCCACACTAAGACATATTGTAATTAAAATGGCAAAATATAGTGACAAAAAGATTTTTAAATCTCTTTAAAAAAGAAGATAGAAACATACAAAGGAAACCCCATAAGGCTATTGGGGGGTTTTCAGCAGAAACTTTCCAAGCCAGAAGTCAGTGAAATGATACATTCAAAGTACTGATTAGGAAAAATCTCCAGCCAAGAATACTCTATCTAGCAGGCTAACATTCAGAATAGAAGAAGAGATAAAGAGTCTCCCAAACAAAAACTAAAGGAGTTCATGACCACTAAACCAGCCCTGCAAGATATATTAAAGGGAACTCTTTAAAAAAAATTTTTTTTAATGTTTATTTTTGAGAGACAGAGAGACAGAGTGTGAGTGGAGGAGGGGTAGAGAGAGAGAGGGAGACACAGAATCTGAAGCAGGCTCCAGGCTCTGAGCTGTCAGCACAGAGCCTGATGCGGGGCTTGAACCGACAGACCGTGAGATCATGACCTGAAATGAAGTAGGATGCTTAACCAACTGAGCCCCCTAGGCGCCCCTAAAGGGAACTCTCTGAATGGAAAGGAGAGTCCAAAAGTGAGAGAATGAAGGTAGGAGAAGCACAAAAGCATTACAAATGAATATTTCTGTAAAAAATCAGTAAAGGAACTCACAAAATAAAAGGATGTAAAATAGGACTCCATATACCTAAAATGTGGGGAGGAGAGGAGTAAAGAACAGGTTAAAACTTAAATGACCATCAATTTATATAGACTGCTATATGTAGAAGATGTTAATATATAAAACTTATGGTAACCACAAATTAAGAATCACTAATATGCCAAGAATAAAAAGAAAGAAATCCAAATACATCACTAAAGAAAACCAGAAAACAATGAAAGACAAGAAAAGATCAGAGAAAATCTTCAGAAACAACAACAAGTAACAAAATTGCAATAAGTACATACCTATCAATAATTACTTTGAAAGTAAATGGACTAAATGCCACAACCCAAAGACATAGGGTGATCGAATGGATAAAAAAACAAGACCCATCTATATGCTGTCCACAAGAGATTCGTTTTAGAACTAAAGACACCTGCAGGTTGAAAGTGAGAGGATGGAGAAATATTTATCATACAAATGGAAATCAAAAGAAAGCCAGAGCAACAGTACCTACAGCACACAAAGTAGACTTTAAAAACAGTCTGCAACAAGAAGCAAAGAAGGAAACTATATCATAATAAAGGGGACAATCAAACAAGAAGAAATGTCAATTGTAAATATTTATGCACCCAACATGAGAGCACCCAAACATATAAAGCAGTTAATAACAAACATAAAGGAACTGGTTGATAGTAAAACAACAATAGTAGGGTACTTTAATATCTTAATAACATCAATGGACAGATCATCTAATCAAAAAATCAACAAGGAAACAATGTCTTTGAATGACACACTGAAACAAATGGATTTAACAGATATATTCAGAACATTCCATCTTAAAGCAGCAGAATACACATTCTTTTCAAGTGTAAATGGAACATCTTCCAAAACAGATGTTAGGCCACAAAACAAGCCTCAACAATAGAAGATCAAAGAGATACCATGCACTTTTGCTGACCACAATGCTATGAAACTAGAAGTCAACCACAAGAAAAAATATGGAAAGATGAAAAATACATGGAGGTTAAATAACATGCTACTAAACAATAGGTCAACCAAGAAATCAAAGAGGAAATTAAAAAGTACATGAAAATAAATGGAAATTAAAACACAGTGTTTCAAAACCTTTGTGATGCAGCAAAAGCAGTTCTAAGAAGGAAGATTTTAATGATACAGGCTACCTCAAGAAGCAAGAAAAATCTCAAACCTAACCTTACACCTAAAGGAGCTAGAAAAACAACAACAACAAACAAAATCTAAAACCAGCAGAAGGAATAAAGATTAGAGCAGAAATAAATGTTAGAAACTAAAAAACAACAACAACCAACAATAGAACAGATCAATGAAACCAGGAGCTCGTTCTTTGAAAAAAAAAAATCAATAAAATTGATAAACCTCTAGCCAGACTTATCAAGAAAAAAAAAAAGGACTTAAAAACATAAAACCACAAATGAGAAATAAGAACCAACACCACAAAAATACAAACACTTAGAATACTATAAAAAACTATATGCCAACAAATTGGACAACCTAGAAAAAATGGATAAATTCCTAGAAATATATAAACTATCAAAACTGAAACAAATAAAAAACTTGAACAGACAACCAACAAAGAAGCGGAATCAGTACTCAAATGAATTCTACCAAATTTTAAAAGGAGAGTTAATATCTATTTTTTTCCAAACTATTCTAACAAATAGAAGAGAAAGGAAAATTTCCAAATTCATTCTATGAGGCCAGCATTACCCTGAATATAATTCAGTTATAAAAAAGAATGAAATTCTGCCATTTACAATGATGTGGATGTACCTAAAGGGTATAATACTAAGTGAAATAAGTCAGAAAAAGACAAATACCACAGGATCTCATTCATATGTGGATTTTAAGAAACAAAATAAGCAAAGTGGAAAAAGGAGAGAGAGAATCCGACTCTTAATTATTGACAGCAAGCTATGGTTACAAGAGGGGAGGAGGTTGAAGGGGAATGGGTGAAATAGGTGATGAGGATTAAGAATACACTTATCTTGGGCACGTGGGTGGCTCAGTCAGTTAAGTATTTAACTGTTGACTTCAGCTCAGGTCATCATCTCACGGTCATGACATCGAGCCCTGCAACAGTCTCTGTGATGAGCATGGAACCTACTTGGGATTGTCTGTCTACCTCTCTCTCTTCCCCTCTCCCCCTCCCCTCAAAGTAAATAAACATTTTTTAAAAAGAATACACTAATCATGATGAACACCAAGTAATGTATAGAACTGTTGAATCAGTATATTGTACACCTAAAACTAATATAACACTGTATGTTAACAGGAATTAAAATAAAAACTTAAAAAAATAGAGTCCAGTTCTTTTCTGAAAATACAGCTAGAATCTTTTAGGCAGCATAGTTTAAGTTTGCAGAGCACAAAACATTGAAAAGAGGTCATGTGAATCTTGTGAACTAGTCTCACTATAAAAACTGTAAAATCAAAAGTCACAAGTAAATTGTTAAAAATATTATAAAGACAGGTGAATCCCGGCAAGATGGCGGCTTAGGAGGACGCTGGGCTCACCGCGCGTCCTGCTGATCACTTAGATTCCACCTACACCTGCCTAAATAACCCAGAAAACCGCCAGAGGATTAGCAGAACAGAGTCGCTGGAGCCAAACGCAGACGAGAGGCCCACGGAAGAGGGTAGGAAGGGCGGCGAGGCGGTGCGCGCTCCAAGGACTGGCGGGAGGGAGCCAGGGCGGAGGGGCGGCTCGCCGGGCAAGCAGAGCCCCCGAGTCTGGCTGGCAAAAGCGGAGGGGCCTGACGGACTGTGTTCCAACAACAAGCACGACTTAGCGTCTGGGAGGACATAAGTTAACAGCTCTGCTCGGAAAGCGGGAAGGCTGGAGGACAAAGGGAGGGAGAGCTGCTGAGCCCCCGGACAACAGAGCTCAGTTTGGTGGGGAACAAAGGCGCTCGCCAGCGCCATCTCCCCCGCCCATCCCCCAGCCAAAATCCCAAAGAGAACCAGTTCCTGCCAGGGAACTTGCTCACTCCGAGCAAACACCCAACTCTGTGCTTCTGCGGAGCCAAACCTCCGGCAGCAGATCTGACTCCCTCCCGCTGCCACAGGGCCCCTCCTGAAGTGGATCACCTAAGGAGAAGCGATCTAAGCCTGCCCCTCCTGCCCCCGTGCACCTTGCCTACCCACCCCAGCTAATACGCCAGATCCCCAGCATCACAAGCCTGGCAGTGTGCAAGTAGCCCAGACGGGCCACACCACCCCACAGTGAATGCTGCCCCTAGGAGAGGGGAAGAGAAGGCACACACCAGTCTGACTGTGGCCCCAGCGGTGGGCTGGGGGCAGACATCAGGTCTGACTGCGGCCCCGCCCACCAACTCCAGTTATACACCACAGCACAGGGGAAGGGCCCTGCAGGTCCTCACCACGCCAGGGACTGTCCAAAATGACCAAGCGGAAGAATTCCCCTCAGAAGAATCTCCAGGAAATAACAACAGCTAATGAGCTGATCAAAAAGGATTTAAATAATATAACAGAAAGTGAATTTAGAATAATAGTCATAAAAGTAATCGCTGGGCTTGAAAACAGTATACAGGACAGCAGAGAATCTCTTGCTACAGAGATCAAGGGACAAAGGAACAGTCACGAGGAGCTGAAAAACGCTTTAAACGAAATGCACAACAAAATGGAAACCACCACAGCTCGGCTTGAAGAGGCAGAGGAGAGAATAGGTGAACTAGAAGATAAAGTTATGGAAAAAGAGGAAGCTGAGAAAAAGAGAGAGAAAAAAATCCAGGAGTATGAGGGGAAAATTAGAGAACTAAGTGATACACTAAAAAGAAATAATATACGCATAATTGGTATCCCAGAGGAGGAGGAGAGAGGGAAAGGTGCTGAAGGGGTACTTGAAGAAATAATAGCTGAGAACTTCCCTGAACTGGGGAAGGAAAAAGGCATTGAAATCCAAGAGGCACAGAGAACTCCCTTCAGACATAACTTGAATCGATCTTCTGCATGACATATCATAGTGAAACTGGCAAAATACAAGGATAAAGAGAAAATTCTGAAAGCAGCAAGGGGTAAACGTGCCCTCACATATAAAGGGAGACCTATAAGACTCGTGACTGATCTCTCTTTTGAAACTTGGCAGGCCAGAAAGAATTGGCACGAGATTTTCAGGGTGCTAGACAGAAAAAATATGCAGCCGAGAATCCTTTATCCAGCAAGTCTGTCATTTAGAATAGAAGGAGAGATAAAGGTCTTCCCAAACAAACAAAAACTGAAGGAATTTGTCACCACTAAACCAGCCCTACAAGAGATCCTAAGGGGGACCCTGTGAGACAAAGTCCCAGAGACATCACTACAAGCATAAAACATACAGACATCACAATGACTCTAAACCCGTATCTTTCTATAATAACACTGAATGTAAATGGATTAAATGCGCCAACCAAAAGACATAGGGTATCAGAATGGATAAAAAACCAAGACCCATCTATTTGCTGTCTACAAGAGACTCATTTTAGACCTGAGGACACCTTTAGATTGAGAGTGAGGGGATGGAGAACTATTTATCATGCGACTGGAAGCCAAAAGAAAGCTGGAGTAGCCATACTTCTATCAGACAAACTAGACTTTAAATTAAAGGCTGTAACAAGAGATGAAGAAGGACATTATATAATAGTTACAGGGTCTATCCATCAGGAAGAGCTAACAATTATAAATGTCTATGCGCCGAATGCCAGAGCCCCCAAATATATAAAACAATTACTCATAAACATAAGCAACCTTATTGATAAGAATGTGGTAATTGCAGGGGACTTTAACACCCCACTTACAGAAATGGATAGATCATCTAGACACACGGTCAATAAAGAAACAAGGGCCCTGAATGAGACATTGGATCAGATGGACTTGACAGATATATTTAGAACTCTACATCCCAAAGCAACAGAATATACTTTCTTCTCGAGTGCACATGGAACATTCTCCAAGATAGATCATATACTGGGTCACAAAACAGCCCTTCATAAGTTTACAAGAATTGAAATTATACCATGCATACTTTTAGACCACAATGCTATGAAGCTTGAAATCAACCACAGAAAAAAGTCTGGAAAACCTCCAAAAGCATGGAGGTTAAAGAACACTCTACTAACGAATGAGTGGGTCAACCAGGCAATTAGAGAAGAAATTAAAAAATATATGGAAACAAACGAAAATGAAAATACAACAATCCAAACACTTTGGGACACAGCGAAGGCAGTCCTGAGAGGAAAATACATTGCAATCCAGGCCTATCTCAAGAAACAAGAAAAATCCCAAATACAAAATCTAACAGCACACCTAAAGGAACTAGAAGCAGAACAGCAAAGGCAGCCTAAACCCAGCAGAAGAAAAGAAATAATAAAGATCAGAGCAGAAATAAACAATATAGAATCTAAAAAAACTGTAGAGCAGATCAACGAAACCAAGAGTTGGTTTTTTGAAAAAATAAACAAAATTGACAAACCTCTAGCCAGGCTTCTCAAAAAGAAAAGGGAAATGACCCAAATAGATAAAATCATGAATGAAAATGGAATTATTACAACCAATCCCTCAGAGATACAAACAATTATCAGGGAATACTATGAAAAATTATATGCCAACAAATTGGACAACCTGGAAGAAATGGACAAATTCCTGAACACCCACACTCTTCCAAAACTCAACCAGGAGGAAATAGAAAGCTTGAACAGACCCATAACCAGTGAAGAAATTGAATTGGTTATCAAAAATCTCCCAACAAATAAGAGTCCAGGACCAGATGGCTTCCCAGGGGAGTTCTACCAGACGTTTAAAGCAGAGATAATACCTATCCTTCTCAAGCTATTCCAAGAAATAGAAAGGGAAGGAAAACTTCCAGACTCATTCTATGAAGCCAGTATTACTTTGATTCCTAAACCAGACAGAGACCCAGTAAAAAAAGAGAACTACAGGCCAATATCCCTGATGAATATGGATGCAAAAATTCTCAATAAGATACTAGCAAATCGAATTCAACAGCATATAAAAAGAATTATTCACCATGATCAAGTGGGATTCATTCCTGGGATGCAGGGCTGGTTCAACATTCGCAAATCAATCAACGTGATACATCACATTAACAAAAAAAAAGAGAAGAACCATATGATCCTGTCAATTGATGCAGAAAAGGCCTTTGACAAAATCCAGCACCCTTTCTTAATAAAAGCCCTTGAGAAAGTCGGGATAGAAGGAACATACTTAAAGATCATAAAAGCCATTTATGAAAAGCCCACAGCTAACATCATCCTCAACGGGGAAAAACTGAGAGCTTTTTCCCTGAGATCAGGAACACGACAAGGATGCCCACTCTCACCGCTGCTGTTTAACATAGTGCTGGAAGTTCTAGCATCAGCAATCAGACAACAAAAGGAAACCAAAGGCATCCAAATTGGCAAAGATGAAGTCAAGCTTTCGCTTTTTGCAGATGACATGATATTATACATGGAAAATCCGATAGACTCCACCAAAAGTCTACTAGAACTGATACAGGAATTCAGCAAAGTTGCAGGATACAAAATCAATGTACAGAAATCAGTTGCATTCTTATACACTAACAATGAAGCAACAGAAAGACAAATAAAGAAACTGATCCCATTCACAATTGCACCAAGAAGCATAAAATACCTAGGAATAAATCTAACCAAAGATGTAAAGGATCTGTATGCTGAAAACTATAGAAAGCTTATGAAGGAAATTGAAGAAGATTTAAAGAAATGGAAAGACATTCCCTGCTCATGGATTGGAAAAATAAATATTGTCAAAATGTCAATACTACCCAAAGCTATCTACACATTCAATGCAATCCCAATCAAAATTGCACCAGCATTCTTCTCGAAACTAGAACAAGCAATCCTAAAATTCATATGGAACCACAAAAGGCCCCGAATAGCCAAAGGAATTTTGAAGAAGAAGACCAAAGCAGGAGGCATCACAATCCCAGACTTTAGCCTCTACTACAAAGCTGTCATCATCAAGACAGCATGGTATTGGCACAAAAACAGACACATAGACCAATGGAATAG
Source organism: Felis catus (assembly GCF_018350175.1). NCBI lineage: Eukaryota > Metazoa > Chordata > Mammalia > Carnivora > Felidae > Felis > Felis catus. Next base: position 106,929,169 of record NC_058372.1, on the reverse strand, counting down.
AATAGAAACCCCAGAACTAGACCCACAAACGTATGGCCAACTCATCTTTGACAAAGCAGGAAAGAACATCCAATGGAAAAAAGACAGCCTCTTTAACAAATGGTGCTGGGAGAACTGGACAGCAACATGCAGAAGGTTGAAGCTAGACCACTTTCTCACACCATTCACAAAAATAAACTCAAAATGGATAAAGGACCTAAATGTGAGACAGGAAACCATCAAAACCTTAGAGGAGAAAGCAGGAAAAGACCTCTCTGACCTCAGCCGTAGCAATCTCTTACTCGACACATCCCCAAAGGCAAGGGAATTAAAAGCAAAAGTGAATTACTGGGACCTTATGAAGATAAAAAGCTTCTACACAGCAAAGGAAACAATCAACAAAACTAAAAGGCAACCAACGGAATGGGAAAAGATATTTGCAAATGACATATCGGACAAAGGGCTAGTATCCAAAATCTATCAAGAGCTCACCAAACTCCACACCCGAAAAACAAATAACCCAGTGAAGAAATGGGCAGAAAACATGAATAGACACTTCTCTAAAGAAGACATCCGGATGGCCAACAGGCACATGAAAAGATGTTCAGCGTCGCTCCTTATCAGGGAAATACAAATCAAAACCACACTCAGGTATCACCTCACGCCAGTCAGAGTGGCCAAAATGAACAAATCAGGAGACTATAGATGCTGGAGAGGATGTGGAGAAACGGGAACCCTCTTGCACTGTTGGTGGGAATGCAAATTGGTGCAGCCACTCTGGAAAACAGCGTGGAGGTTCCTCAGAAAATTAAAAATAGACCTACCCTATGACCCAGCAATAGCACTGCTAGGGATTTATCCAAGGGATACAGGAGTACTGATGCATAGGGCCACTTGTACCCCAATGTTCATAGCAGCACTCTCAACAATAGCCAAATTATGGAAAGAGCCTAAATGTCCATCAACTGATGAATGGATAAAGAAATTGTGGTTTATATACACAATGGAATATTACGTGGCAATGAGAAAAAATGAAATATAGCCTTTTGTAGCAACGTGGATGGAACTGGAGAGTGTTATGCTAAGTGAAATAAGCCATACAGAGAAAGACAGATACCATATGGTTTCACTCTTATGTGGATCCTAAGAAACTTAACAGGAACCCATGGGGGAGGGGAAGGAAAAAAAAAAAAAAGAGGTTAGAGTGGGAGAGAGCCAAAGCATAAGAGACTGTTAAAAACTGAGAACAAACTGAGGGTTGATGGGGGGTGGGAGGGAGGAGAGGGTGGGTGATGGGTATTGAGGAGGGCACCTTTTGGGATGAGCACTGGGTGTTGTATGGAAACCAATTTGTCAATAAATTTCATATATAAAAAAATATTATAAAGACAGCAATGTTTCCATCATTTACTGTACACATACAATGTGTTGAGGACTGTTTTAGGACTAGAGATATACCAGTGGGGGTGAAGGGGAATCCCTGCTCTGTGTGCTCCATGGACCTTATATTCTTGTGGGAGTATGTGTGCATATTTGTAAAAATGTTATACACATGCACATATATGATAAAAATAAGGAAAAAGCATGAATGTATGTTGTCATATGGGAGTGATAAGTTCCATGGAGCAAAATAAAGGAGGGTAGAAAGGAGTACAAGGCAGGGAGTGGGGCTGTGGAGTAGGCCATGGGGATGTGAACCATTCCAGGCTGGAGTAACAGAAAATGCAAAGTGCTAAGGCAGAAGAGAACCAGGAATATCTGAAGAAGAGCACTGTTGCTGTACTGGAGTGAGCACAGGAAGAGAATAATAGGATATGCAATAAATTAATGCAAGTTTTAAAAGCTTAAAAAGATATTTAAAGAATAAAGCAGGGGCACCTGGGTGACTCAGTTGGTCAAGTGCCTGGCTCTTGGTTTTTACACAGGTAATGATCTCACAGTTTTGTGAGTTCAAGCCCTGGGTTGGGCTCTCTGCTGACAGTGTGGAGCCCACTTGAGATTCTCTCTGTTTCCCTCTCTGCCCCTCCCTCTGTCTCTCTCTCTCTCTCTTTCTCTGTCATGCCCCCCCTTCAAAATAAATAAATAAACTTAAAAAAATTATAAAAGACTAAAGCAAAGTTACATAAAGAAATATTTTAGTCATAGGACAAAAATTTAATACAACATTCAGTCTCTACTATGTGAAAGACAGTGTTTTAAGAGCTTTGAAAGTAACAAAGATTCCTGCTCACATTTTAGCAGAATTTGAATTATTAGATAAAATGGAATACAAGAAGACACAAAATAGAACAAAACCAGAAAGAACTATTGTAATACAGTAAAATAATTTCCAACTATACAACTAGAAATTTATAGACATAAAACCAAGTAAAGGATTCAAAACCACAAAATTAACAATATGAAGGATCAAGTGGTAGAAAAACATGTTAAGTAGAGACATGATAGAAAAATTTTTAAAGACCGAAATTCAACTTCTGGAGATAAAAACTACAATGGCTGAGATGTAAAATAAACGGATTAGGATTAGCAGAGTAGACATTGCAGAAGATTAGTGAACATGCACACATAGAAATAGAAACTTTCCAAAATAAAAGAGGAAAAGGAGTCCAAACAAATTAACGGAATTCTCCCCGAGTCTGTAAAGCAATGTCAAATAGGATATAAAAATATGTATAATTGAGCATTCCCAAAGGACTGAGGTATAAGTGGTAGAAAAAAAACAGTAGATGAAATAAAAGCCAAAATATTCCCCAAATTTGATGAAAACTATGAACCCAGAGATCCAAGAAACTGAACAAATCCAAGGCACAAAAAATATGAAGAAAAATACATCAAGGCAAATCATAATCTGCTCAAACAGGTAATAAGGAGAAAATTTTCAAAGGAACCAAGAAGAAGGGTGTTATTTATTTACATTTTTTAAAGTTTGTTTATTTGAGTGAAAGAGAGCATGTGCTCGCACATGAGCGAGGGAGGCACAGAGAGAGAGGGAGACACAGAATCCAAAGTGGGCTCTGTGCTGATGGCAGAGAGCCCAACGTGGGGCTTGAACTCACAAACTATGAGATCACTACCTGAGCCGAAATCAGACGCTTAACCAACTGAGCCACCCAGGCACCCCAAGAAGGCTGTTATCTATAAATAAATTAAAATAAGGATGACAACAGACCTGTCACTGGAAACAGTGCAAGACAAAGGACAATACAGCAAGGTCTATTGAAAACAGTAACAATAATCAGTTAATCTACAATTTTATGCTCAGTAAAATTATCTTTCAAAAATATAGCTTATATCTAACAAAGCTGTGGTAATCAAAAAAGCATGGTACTGGCACAAAAACAGACACATAGGGGTGCCTGAGTGGCTTAGTCAGTTAAGTGCCCGACTCTTGATTTCGGCTCAGGTCATAGTCTCACAGTTCGTGAGATCAAGCCCTGCAATGGACTCTGCACTGACAGGATGGAGCTTGCTTGGGATTCTCTCTCTCCCTATCTTTCTGCCCCTCTCCTGCATTCTCTGTCTCTCAAAATGAATAAAAAATGTCTCTCAAAATGAAAAAAAAAAATCACATAGATCAATAAAACCAAATAGAGAACCCAGAAATGAACCCATGTTTATATGGTCAAGTAGTCTATGACAAAAAGGAGGCAAGAATACACACTGGGGAAAAGCTAGTCTTTTCAATAAATGGTGCTGGGAAAACTGGACAGCTGCATGTAAAAGGAAACTAGAACACTTTTTCACACCACTCATAAAAGTAGACTCAGAATGGATCACACACCTAAATGTGAGACCTGAAACCATAAAACCCCTCAAAGAAAAGAGTTACCACTTCTTTGACATCAGGCTTAGCAATTTTTTTCTAGACAGATCTCCTGAGGCAAGGGAAACAAAAGAAAAAACTATTGGAACTACACCAAAATAAAAAACTTTCACACATTGAAGGAAACCATCAACAAATGAAAAGGCAGCCTACTGAATGGAAGAAGATATTTGCAGGTGATATATCTGATAAGGGGTTAACATCTAAAATATATATAGTACTTACAAAACTCAACACCAAAAAACCAAATAATCTGATTAAAAATAGGCAGAGGACCTGAACAGACATTTTTCCAAAGACGACATATAGCTGGCCAAAAGAGATATGAAAATATGCTCAAAATCACTAATCATCAGGGAAATGCAAATCAAAACTACAATGAGGTATCACCTTACACATGTCAGAATAGTTAGAATCGGAAACAAAAGACATAACCATTGGCAAAGGTGTGAAGAAAAAGTAACCCTTAAGCACTGGTCATGGTAAAGTAAATGGGTGCACCACTATGGAAAACAGTATGGAGGTTCCTCAAAATATTAAAAATAGAAATACCATATGATCCAGGAATTCCACTACTGGGTATTTACCCCCCAAAAACAAAAACACTAATTCAAAAAGATACATGCACACATGTGTTTATTGCAGCATTATTTACAATAGCCAAGATATGGAAGCGAGCTAACTGTCCACCCGTAGACAAATGGATAAAGACGTGTATGTGTGTGTGTGTGTGTGTGTGTGTGTGTATGTGTGTATATGTGTGTGTGTCTGTGTGTATATGTGTATATATGTGTGTGTGTATACACACACACACACACAGACACACACATAGCAACAATATGGATGGGCCTAGACAATATTAGGCTAAGTGAAATAAGTCACAGAAAGACAAATACCATATGATTTCACTTATGTGTGGAAAATAAAAAAACAGATGGATAAACAAACAAAAAGCAGGAACAGATCCATAAATACAGAGAACAAACTGATGGTTGCCAGAGAAGAGAAGGGTGGGGAAGATGGACAAAATCAATGAAGGGGAGTGGGAGATACAGGCATCCTCTTATGGAGTGAATAAGTCATAGAATTAAAGGTATGACATAGGGAATATAGTCAATGGTACTGTAATAGCATTGTATGTTAGTAGACTACACTTGTGGTAAACATAGCATAATATGCAACCTTGTCCAATCACCGTTTTACACCTGAAATTAATATAACATTGTGTGTCAACTATAATTTAAAAGGATGTATGTTATATCTAGATATCAAATCATGTTGTATACCTGAAACTAATATAATGCTATATATCAATTATACCTCAATAAGAAAAAAATATATACATGACATTTTCAGGCATACAAAAGCTATATGCATTCATCACCAAAAGACCTCTACTAGAAGAAATATCAATGGCAGACAGACAAAAGAAAATTACATTAACGGGGCACCTGGGTGGCTCAGTCAGTTAAAGTGTCTGACATCAGCTCAGGTCATGATCTCATGGTTCATGAGTTCAAGCCCTGTGTCAAGCCCTGTGAGTTCAAGCCCTGAGCTAATAGCTCAGAGCCTGGGGCCTGCTTTGGATTCTGTCTCCCTCTCCTTCTGCCCCTTCCCCACTCACACTCTGTCTCTTTCAAAAATAATAAACATTTAGGGGCACCTGGGTGGCTCAGTTGGTTGAGCGTCCGACTTCGGCTCAGGTCATGATCTCACGGTCTGTGGGTTCGAGCCCCGCATCGGGCTCTGTGCTGACAGCTCAGAGCCTGAAGCCTGTTTCAGATTCTGTGTCTCCCTCTTTCTCTGACCCTCCCCTGTTCATGCTCTCTCTCTCTCTGTCTCAAAAATAAATAAATATTAAAAAATTTAAAAAAAAAAAAACATTTAAAAGAAAATTACATTAAAAAACACATGTGTAATTGAAGCCACCAAAGGGGAGAGGCAGAGAAAATATTCGAAGAAATAGCGGAAGAACACTGGAAATCATAATATATCAGTAAATATATATGATTACTTTCTTGTTCGTTATTTAACTCTCTCTAAAAGATAATTGAGACCTTCAGTTTCTAGTCAGCATTTAAGAAGCCTGAAAGTTGCCACTACATCCTACAAAGTAAAAACATGAAAAGCTAAAACAATCAACAACTCTTCTTAGATCCATAAAAAAAACTGAAGTCACAGAGCAAACTACTGCCCCCCAAACTGGAGAAACAATAGGCTGATACAGAGAATCACAACTTACCAGAGCAGAAACTGAGCTGAAAACCTCCACAAGAATGGATGCCAGGGTAGGTAAACTTCAATTGTAATTGATGAATTACTGGAGGCTTAGTGTGGGCAAGTCCAAAAAGATATAAACTTCAGAGGGGTCTACTCACACTTCTGAGAGTTTTACATCTAAGAATTCATGAGGTTTTCACAGCGAATATTGGAGAAAAATTCCTTTGTTCTTCCAACGGGGTTTGGGGAAAGGGAACCATTTTGAAAGACCCCAGAGCATTCTGTTTTCTGAAAAAGTTCTGCCCTAGGTGAAACTAGTTAACCAGAGCCTAACCTGTTGGGGTTTATTAGAGCCTAATTGACCTGGGGGAAAAGAAACATTCAACTCCACTTGGCTCTAGCCTTTCAGAGGAAGGCAGGGAAATACACAACTCCAGCCTACTGTAACCATGCTGTCCCACCTACAGGAGGTGGGGACTGGGAACAAGTGAAGTTCACAGTCCAGAGGCAAAAAGCTACCTAGAGCCAAGACCTAATTATAGGACTATCAAACACTCCCCCTCCCACCCCACGCCTTACCACCACATTACTAAAGGCCTATTTACGGCAATTTAACCCAGCACATCGTATCCATCTTTCAACAAAAAATTAGAAAACATACTAAATGAAAAACACAGAGTTGAAAAGAAACAGAGCAAGCATTAAAACCAGCCTCAGGTATGGCAGGGATGTTGGAATTATCAGACTGGGAATTTAAAATAACTATGATTGGGGTGCCTGGGTGACTCAGTTGTTAAGCTTTATCAGTCTTCAACTCAGGTCATGATCTCACAGTTCGTGAGCTTGAGTCCTGCTTCGGGTGAACACGAGTCCCACTTCTGGTAAAACCCCCCGGATGAGCCCCGCTTCGCTCGCTCTCTCTCTCTCTCTCTCTCTCTCTCTCTCTCTCTCCCTCTCCCTCCATCCCTTGCTCACTTGTGCCCTCTCTTTCTCAAATAAATAAATTAATTAATTAAATAACTATGATTAATATCCTAAGGGCTCTAATGGATAGAGAACATGCAAGAACATACAGGAAACATAGGCAGAGAGGTAGAAATTCTAAGCACCAAAAAGAAATACTAGAGATTAAAAACTCTGTAACAGAAATGAGGAATGCCTTTGATGGTCTCATTAGTAGATCATATGCAGCTGAGGAAAAAAAAATCTCTGAGCTTAAGGATATGTCAACAGACATTCCAAAAATGAAAAGAGAAAAAAGTCAAAGCACCCCCAGGATATCTAAGAACCGTGGGACAACTACAGTACATGTAACATACATGTAATGGGAATACCAAAAAGAGGGGAAAGACAAAAAGAAAAAGAAGCAATATTAGAAGAAATAATGACTGAAAATTTGCCCAAATTAAAGTCAGACACCAAATCAAAGATCCAGAAAGCTCAGAGAATAGCAACCAGGATAAAAGTCTAAACACTACACACAGGCATATCATTTTCAATCTATAGAAAGTCAATCATAAAGAAAAATTCTTCATTGGTGTCAGAGGAGAAAAAACACCTATAGAGGATAACTATATTCAACTCCTCCGCAGAAACCATGCAAGCAAGGAAAGAGTGGAATGTGAAATATTTATGGTATTGAGAAAAAGCCCGCACCAACCTCAAATTCTGTACCTTGAGAAATTATCCTTCAAAAGTGATGTAGAAATAAAGACTTTCTCAGATAAACAAAAATTGAGAGAATTTGTTGCACACCAACCTGCCTTGTCAGAAATGTTAAAAGTTCTTTAGTAAGAAGGAAAATGATATAGCTCAGAAAGTCAGATCTATAAAAAGTAAGGAAGAGCACTGAAGAAGGGCTACGTGAAGGTAAAATAAAAACTGTTTTGTTTTTTAAAGTTTATTTATTTATTGTGAGAGAGAGAGAACATGCGTGTGTGTGGCAGGTGGGGGAGGGGTAAAGAGAGAGAGGGAGAGAGAGGATGGATGGATCTCACGACCATGAGATCATGACCCAAGCCGAAATCAAGGAGTCAGCCGCTTTACTGACTTAGCCACCCAGGTGCCCCTAAAACTTCTATTTTTCTTATTCTTAATTGATCTAACAGATAACAGTTTGTTAAAAATAATAATAGAAACAATGTATTTGTGTATGCTTGTGTCTTAAAAGCTTATATAAACAAAACCAATGACTGGCAATGCTTCAAGAGATGAGAGGGAAGAAATAGGATTACTTTGTCACAGTTAAGGTACTCGCACTACCCTAGAAATGATATAGTGCTATTTGAAAATGGACCTGGATAGCTGTAAATGCATATTGCAAACGCTAGGGCAACCAAAAAAAAAAAAAAAAAAAAAGTTAAAAAAAATAAAGGAAGCATAATTGATTTGCTAAGAAAGGAGAAGAAATGGAATCACGTAAAATGCTCAATTAAAGCCACAAATGGCCGAAAAAATATGGAAGACAATAAAAGGTACAAAGGCAACAAACAGAAAAGATTAATAAATATAGTAGATTCCAATCCAATTACATCAATAATCACTTTGAGCATCAGAGGTCTAAATATATGAATTAAAGGCAGAGATTGTCAGGGCAGATTAAACAAAACAAGATGTAACTATATGTTATCTAAAGAAATCTATTTTAAATATAAAGACCTATAGATTAAAAGTAAAGGGATGGCGATGGGCATTGAGGAGGGCACTTGTTGGGATGAGCGCTGGGTGTTGTATGGAAACCAATTTGACAATAAATTTTATATTTAAAAATAAATAAATAAATAAAATTGTTTTAGTAAAAAAAAAAAAAAGTAAAGGGATGGAGAAAGATATACCATGCAAGCATTAATCACAAGAAAGCAGAAGTAGCGATATTAATTTCAGACAGAGCAGACTTCAAAGCAAGGGAAGTTATCAGGGATATAGAGAGGCATTACATAACAATAAAGGGGTCAACACTCCAAGAAGACATATGTGTATGGTCCTCAGAATATACGAGGCAAAAACTGATAGAACTGCAAAGAGAAATGGGTGTATCCTATTGCAGACTTCAACATCCCTCTATAGAAATGGACAGCTCCAGCCCACAGAAAATCAGTAAAACCATGATGAACTGTACAGACTACTTTATCCAACAGCAACAGATTGCTTCTGCTGTTACTTCTCAAACTTACATGAAGCATTCACCAAGACACAACACATTCTGAGCCATAAAACAAACTTTAACACATTTAAAAGAATGGATATCATACAATGTCTTAGACCACAATGGAAGTAAACTAGAAATTCATAAGAGAAAGAAGACTACTAAATCACAAAATACTTGAATATCAAGCAACACACTTCTGAACACATGGATCAAAGAAGTAATCTCAAGAGAAATTGTTAAAATACTTTGAACTAGAGGGGCGCCTGGGTGGCTTAGGTGTCTGACTCTTGGTTTTGGCTCAGGTCATGATCTCACGGTTTGTGGGTTCAAGCCCCACATCAGGCTCCATGCTGACAACACAGAGCCTGCTTGGGATTCTCTCTCTCCCATTCTCTCTGGCCCTCCCCCACTCACGCTCTCTCTCTCAAAATAAATAAATGAATTTAAAAAAAAATTTTAAAAATAAAAATACTTTGAACTAAATGAGAATGAAAACACAATTAAAATTTGTGAGATCCAGCCGTAGCAATTTCTTACTCGACACATCCCCAAAGGCAAGAGAATTAAAAGCAAAAATGAACTACTGGGACCTTATGAAGATAAAAAGCTTCTACACAGCAAAGGAAACAACCAACAAAACTAAAAGGCAACCAACGGAATGGGAAAAGATATTCGCAAATGACATATCGGACAAAGGGCTAGTATCCAAAATCTATCAAGAGCTCACCAAACTCCACACCCAAAAAACAAATAACCCAGTGAAGAAATGGGCAGAAAACATGAATAGACACTCCTCTAAAGAAGACATCCGGATGGCCAACAGGCACATGAAAAGATGCTCAGTGTCACTCCTCATCAGGGAAATACAAATCAAAACCACACTCAGGTATCACCTGACACCAGTCTGAGTGGCTAAAATGAACAAATCAGGAGACTATAGATGCTGGAGAGGATGTGGAGAAATGGGAACCCTCTTGCACTGTTGGTGGGAATGCAAATTGGTGCAGCCACTCTGGAAAACAGCGTGGAGGTTCCTCAGAAAATTAAAAATAGACCTACCCTATGACCCAGCAATAGCACTGCTAGGAATTTACCCAAGGGATACAGGAGTACTGATGCATAGGGCCACTTGTACCCCAATGTTCATAGCAGCACTCTCAACAATAGCCAAACTATGGAAAGAGCCTAAATGTCCATCAACTGATGAATGGATAAAGAAATTGTGGTTTGTATACACAATGGAGTACTACGTGGCAATGAGAAAGAACGAAATATGGCCTTTTGTAGCAACATGGATGGAACTAGAGAGTGTTATGCTAAGTGAAATAAGCCACACAGAGAAAGACAGATACCATATGGTTTCAGTCTTATGTGGATCCTGAGAAACTTAACAGAAAATCATGGGGGAGGGGAAGGAAAAAAAAAAAAGAGGTTAGAGTGGAAGAGAGCCAAAGCATAAGAGAGTCTTAAAAACTGAGAACAAACTGAGGGTTGATGGGGGGTGGGAGGGAGGGTAGGGTGGGTGATGGGTATTGAGGAGGGCACCTTTTGGGATGAGCACTGGGTGTTGTATAGAAACCAATTTGACAATAAACTTCATATATTGAAAAAAAAAAGAAAAAAAATAAAATTTGTGAGATGCAGCAAAAACACTGCTTATAGCAAAATTTATAGCATTGAATGAATATACTAAAAAAGAAGAAAGATCTAATATCAGTCATCTAAGATCTTCACGTTAGGTAAACAGAAAGAAGAAGAGCAAATTGAATCCAAAGTAAGCAAAAGAAAAGAAATAATAACAATTAGAGCAGAAATCAATGAAATTAAAAACAGGATATCAATAGAGCAAACCAACAAAACCAAAAGCTGCTTCTTTAAAAAGATTAATAAAGTCATTAAGCCTCTAGCCAGACTAAGGGAAAAAAGAGAGAAGACACAAATTTCTAATATATAAAAAAAAAAAGAGAGGATATCACTAATGATCCCTTAGAAATTAAAAGGATAATAATGAAATATTACAAATAACTTTATGTCCATAAATTTGATAACCCAGAACAAATGGACCATTTGCTTGAAAGATACAATCTGCCAAAATTTACAGATGAAGAAATAGATAATCTGAATAGGTCCATATCTATCAAACAAATTGAATCAACAATTAATAACTTCCCCAAACAGAAAGAACCAGGCATACTTGAGTTTACCAGTGAATTCTACCAAACATTTAAGAAAGAAGCTATACAAATTCTCTAAAATCTCTTGCAGAACACAGAAGCAGAGGGAATATTTCCTAATTCAGTCTTTCAGGCCAACATTACCCTAGTATCAAAATCTGACAGAGACACTACAAGAAAAACAGAGACCAATATCTCTCATGAACATAGCTGCAAAAATCCTCAACAAAATATTTGCAAATTGAATCCAACAATGTATAAAAAGAATTAGGCACCATACCCAAGTAGGATTTATCCAAGGTATGCAAGGCTGTTTTCAACATTTGAAAATCACTTACTGTAATGCATCATATCCACAGGCTAATGAAGGAAAATCATGGGATTATATAAAGAGAAGCAGGAAAAGCAACTGACAAAGTCTAACTCATTCATGATAAAAATCCTCAGCAAACTAGAAAGAGAGGAAAACTTCCTCAACTCAATAAAGAACATCTACCAAAAATCTCTACAGTTAACATCATATTTATTAGCGAGAAACTTGATTTTCCACTAAGATCCGGAATAAAGCAAGAGTGTCCCCTTTTTTTCAACATCATCCTAGAAGGCACTGTTAATGCAATAAAAAAAGAAAAATAAAAATCACAGAGATTGAGAAGGAAAAAATAAAACTGTATTTATTTGCAGATGACATGATCATCTATGTAAAAAACCTGAAAGAATCTACATATAAAACTTCTAGAACAAATAAGTGATTACAGAAAGATTGCAGGATACAAATATGTGGAAGTCAAGTGCTTTCTTATATATGAGCAATGAACAAGTGGAATCTGAAATTAAAAACATACTACCATTTACATTAGTACCCCCCAAAAGGAATACTTAAGTATAAATCTAACAAAATACATGCCAAATCTATATGAGGAAGACTATAAAATTGATGAAAGATATCAAAGAACTAAGTAAATGGAGAGATAGATATTTCATGTTCATAGATAAGAAGACTCAAAATTGTCAAAACATTAGTTCTTGATCTATAGTTTCACCCCATCCCAATCAAAATCCCGGCAAGCTATTTTGTGGATGTTGACAAAAAGATTCTAAAGTTTATATGGAGAATAAAAGACCCTGAATAGCCAATTCAATATTGAAGGAGAACAAATTTGGAGGACTGACACTATCTGACCTCAACACTCACTATAAAGCTACAGTAATCAAGACAGTGTGCTATTAGTGGAAAACAGACTAATAGATCAATGCAACAGAATAGAGAGCCCACAAATAGACCCACATATAGTCAACTGATCTTTGACAAGAGAGCAAAGGCAATACAGATCTTTGACAAATGTAGCAAAAACAGTCTTTTCAACAAATGTTACTGGAACAACTGGACATCCACATGCACACATACACACACACAGGTCTTAACACCCTTCACAAAAATTGGAGTAGATCACACACCTAAATGTAAAACACAAAACTATAAAAGTCCTAAACACAGGACAAAACCTAGATGACTCTGGGAATGGTGATAACTTTTTAAATACAATGTCAAAAGCACAATACATGAAAGAAACAATTGATAAGCTGGATATAATTAAAATTAAAAATATACTCTGTGAGAGACAATGTCTAGAGAAAAAGTAGATAAAGCCACGGACTGGGAGGAAGTATTTGCAAGACACATCTGATAAAGGACTCTTAAAACTCAATAAGTCAGGGCACCTGGGTGGTTCAGTCAGTTAAACATCTCTTGACTTTGACTCAGGTTATAATCCAAAACCATGATCAGATTTGTGGGATGGAGCCCTATGTTGGGCTCTGCGCTGAGGGATAGAGCCTGTTCGGGATTCTGTCTCTTCCTCTCTCTCTCTCAAAATAAATAAATAAACTTAAAAAGGAGAAAAAAAACCTCAACAATAAGAAAACAAACATCCTGATTTAAAGACTGACAAAGACCTGAACATACACCTCATCAAAGAAGATATACAGATGAAAAGTAAGCACATGAAAACATGTTCACCTTTGTATGTTATCAGGGAATTACAAATTAACACAACGAGATACCACTACATGCTTACTACAATGGCCAAAATCCAAAATACAAACAACACCAAATATAGGAGAGGAAGTAGAACAACAGAAACCCTCATTCATTGCTGACAGGAACGCAAAATTGTACGACCCCTTTGGAAGACATTTTGGGGGTACTTACAAAACTAAACATACCCTTACCATAGGATTCACTCAATAAACAATCATGCTCCTTGGTATTTACTTACCCAAAAGAGCTGAAAACTTATACCTACACAAAAACCTGTACATGGATGTACATATTGGTTTTATCCATAACTGGCAAAACTTGGAAGCAACCAAGATATCCTTTAGTAGGTAAATGGACAAATAAAGTGTGGTATATCCAGATAATGGATTATTATTCACCACCAAAAAGAAATGAACTGTTAAGCCATGAAAAGACATGGAGGAAACTTAAGCGTATGTTACTAAGTGAAAGAAGACAATCTGAAAAGGGTAACTACTGTATGATTTCAACTACAGTTGACCCTTGAACAACACAGGGGTTGGGGTTGACTCCCCCATAGACATTAAAAATCCGCATATAACTTTTGACTCACCAAAAAGTTAACCACTAATGGCCTGTTGACAAGAAGCCTTACTGATAACATAAACAACACATATTTTGAATATGCTTTATATATCGTGTTACTATAATAAAGCTAGAGAAAATGTTATTAAGCAAATCATAAGAGAAAATACACTTACAGTACTATTTTAAAAACCCACATATAAGTGGACCCAAGCAGTTCAAACCTGTGTTGAGGGTCAACTGCATATGACATCCTAGAAAAGGGAAAACTATGGAGGTAATAAAAAGATTAGTTGTTGCTAGAGATTAGGTAGGAGAGAGGGATGAATAGAGCAAAGAAAATTTTCAGGGCAGTGAAACTATTCTGCATGATACAGCAATGGTGGATACATGTTATTATAATACATCTGTTAAAACCCATAGAATGTACAACAACAAGGGTGAACGAGACTGTAAACAATGAATTTTGGGTGATGATGATGTGTCAGTGTGTGCTCATTAATTGTAACAAATGCACCGCTCTGGTAACAGTATGTATGTTGATGGTGTGGGAGGCTGTGGGGGGTGTGGGGAATATAGTTTAGTGGAAGGGTTATATGGGAACTTCCTGTAATTTCTGCTCAATTTTCCTGTGAACCCATAACTGCTCTTAAAAATTGTTTATTAATTTTTAAGACTGTTTGAAATAATAAATGTAAAAAGATCAATAGTTCTATATACTAGAAAGGAACAATCAAAATTTGAAATTTAAAATATCATTTACATAGCATCAAAAACTATGATTTCCCACTTCCCAAGAGTTTAAGGATAAACCTGAGTTAGAGACAGATGTAACAAAAGATTATTGTTTTTTGTATTGTTTTGCAAACCACAAATCTTTATTGCAGAAATCTGGGCAAAGTTCCCCATTGGTGGCCCCCATTGAGGGTGGACTGGGGCCCTCTGTCCAGAGCTTGTCAGGAAAGAGGTAGAAGGAATATGTCTGGGCCCAGGGCCTCAGAACTGTGAGATGATGTTGGGTGCCAGGCTGCAGATGAAGCCTCTATCATCCAGCTCCACATTCAGAGACTTCACTATACCATCCTCTACCACCATGGAGAACCTCTTGAGCAGTGGATTTCCAAAGAGAGATACCAATGAATCAATCACCTAGTAACAAATCTGTCTCCTTCCTAAAGGTCCCAAGGGAGTCAGCCAAGAGCCTAACCTTGTCTCCAGAGTTGTGAGCTTGTCCCCACTCTTCAGCTACAAAGACATCATTAACACGCAGATATGCTACCACCTGGACCCCCTTGGCCTTCAGAGCTTCAGCCTGATGCATAAACCCTGGCAGGTGGATCTTGGAACATCTGGGGGCAGTCGGGAGGGGGTGAAAAGGCCCTAGGGACTCCAAATAGCACTCTCTTCTTGCCCTTGAACAACTGTGTTAGGTTCACCTTGTTCCCAGGTTCCCCTTCAAAAACCATCATGGAAAGGATGGCGACCCACTCTGAATGGGGCCATGGCTGAGGTGGCACTTCTGAAACTGTAGGCCTTGCCAAGTGTCCACTCCCCACTGGTTGCTGGCATCCTCTTGCTCTTGCTGTCACTGATGCTACAGATTCAATGGCAGCAGCCCAGGCACCCAAATGAAAACTGAACCTGCTCCGTTGTCCAGAAGGCACAGCCCAGCCAGTGGCATGCCCATCCCAGAAGCTACAACTGCTATATCAATTACATGAATAGAAATTATATGGCAAATAAATGGAGGTTACTTTGTTCAAAGGTCATATGACTCAATATCATCAACATGTAAATTCTTCCCATATTGACCCATATTCTGTGCAACCCCATTAAAGATCCCAGTTTTTTTCTTTTAAAGATTTTATTTTTTAAAGTAATCTCTACACCCTACATGGGGATCCAATTCACAACCCCAAGATCAAGAGCCCTGTGTTCCATCAACTGAGCCAGTCAGGCGGCCCAAAAATCCCAGCTTTTTAATAGAAAATGACAAACTGGTTTTAAAATTCATACAGAAACACAAGAGCCCCCAGCCCCGCCCAGAGAAACACAAGAGCCCAAAAAACTTGAAAAAGAACAAAAATCGAGGCCAAACTCTGATTTCAAGGCTCATTATAAAGCTACAGTGATGCAGATAAAATAGCGTTATTGTAAAGTAGGCACATAGATCTGGCAACAGAAAAGTCTTAGACCCGCACAAACAAAATCAACTGATTTTTGACATAAGTGCAAAGGCTTTTCAGTAGAATAAGTATAGCTCTTTCAACAAATGGTGATAGATATCTATATGCAAAATGTTACCTAGTATCCATACCTCGCATCATATACAAAAATTAACTCAAAAGGGCCATAGACCTAAGCTATAAAACCTTCATCCTAAAACTTCTAGAAGACAACACAGCAGAAAATCGTTGCAACCTTGTATTTGCCAGTTCTTAGACCAAAAGCACGACCCATACAGGCCATGTGAGTCCTCGCATAGCCCCCCTCTTCTCACTCCACCTGGGGCGGGAGGCTCGGCCTAGCCCCGCCCTGGAACTCATCGGGCCCCGCCTCGGCCCTCCTGGCCCCTCCCAGCCCGCCCAGCTCCACCGTCTCGCGTCCCGCGGCACCAGGCGGGGTGCGCGCCCTCCCGCTTCTCCACCCGGAAGAGCCTCCTGAACGGCGAAGTCGAGGCGGCGCGCGGCTCGGCGTCCGTCTGGTGCGCGGGCCCGCCAAGCAGCCGGCGCGGCGCCTACTTCACCCAGGCGCCAGGAGGACCCGTCGGAGCCTGCGCGCCCCCGCGGCCGGCGACGCCTCGAGCGGCCGGCGCACGCGCCCCGCCCCGCCCCCAGCGGCCTCTTCGCGCCCCCCGCCGCCAGGCCCGAGCTCTCCGCGACCCTCAGCCTTGGGAGCAGCGCGCCCCGGTGACTTCTAACACTGCATGTCCGCCAGTAAGTGACAACTGCTGCCTCGTTTCACCGTTACTATTTTTTTTTTCTCCCGCAGTTCGTCCCAAGTCTCTCCCACATCTGGTTAGTTCCCAAACTATTCAACTCCGGGATTTGTCGGGCGACCGAGGTGCCCGGTTGCCGAGCCAGGCAGTGTCAGAGACCTGCCGAGGTGTTGTAGGGCAGGGGCTGCGTCCAGAGACGGAAGTATGGAAAGCAGTCCTCTGAGTACGACCCGGCTCCGTGTTCGCCCAGCGCACACGGGGAGCGGGGCAGGCGGGCGGGGAGGAGGCGCCCACAAGACGCGGGCCGCGGGCGAGAGGGGCGGGTCTTAGGACGCGGCGCAGCGGGGACCGACGAGGGGGCGTGGCTCCGGGTGAGTGCGGCTGCTTCTCGGCGGGCGGGGATTCCCGGTGGTCTGGCTGCAAGCCGCCGCTGATTCGCCCTGCTGGCACTTGCCTGCGCTTCGCTTGGTCCAGAGAATGAAGTAGCACGTGGTTGTATTTTGCCCCGAGCTACTCAATAGGTGAAAGGAAAGGGAACTTGAAAATTGTAGAACAGTAAGAGTGGGCATGTTTATAGGGTTAGCAAACTGCTTAGAAACAGTTGAACAGTTTTGCGCAGGTTTTGAAAGGGAATGCTGTTTTCAGAAAACATGCTATTTCAAAAAAAGACTAGGCGAAATTTAATCTGACTTTAATTTGAACCATGCATTCTGCAGCTACCCCCTCTCTGCCCTATGTGGAGCTGTCTTTTAAATTGCTAAACTGTGACTTCAAATTTAATATGTATTTATAGAATCTTAAAGATTGTCTTGTAGCAACTCTTGGGAGTACAGTTTCTCTGTTTTTTTTTTTGTTTGTTTTGTTAAAATTTTTTTAATGTTTATTTATTTTTGAGACAGAGACAGAGCATGAACAGGGGAGGGTCAGAGAGAGAGGGAGACACAGAATCTGAAACAGGCTCCGGGCTCCGAGCTGTCATCACAGAGCCCGATGCGGGGCTCGAACCCACAGACCGTGAGATCATGACCTGGGCTGGAGTCGGACGCTTAACCAACCGAGCCACCCAAGTGCCCCCAAAATGTAAATTTCTAAAGCGAATCTGTTAACTATTCAAGTCAGAACTAGCAATCCACGGGGGCACCTGGGTTGCTCAGTTGATTAAGTGTCTGACTTCAGCTCAGGTCCGATCTCGCACTTTGTGAGTTGGAGCCTCGAATTGGGCTCTGTGCTGACTGCTCAGAGCCTGGAGCCTGCTTTGGATTGTGTCTTCCCCACCCCTGCCTCATTCTTTCTCTCTCAAAAATAAATAAACATTAGAAAAATTTTTAAAAACCCTGGTTATCCATGTATGTTCCATTCATGTAGCCAAATACACATGAATATGGTGTGTGTGTGTGATAAGAGAGAAGGATACATTATTTATATGAATAAAATCTAGAACCAGGGCACATGCAAAAAAACTCTACCAGAAGTAACTTTAGCCAGAAGACTGCTATTTAAGATATACTTGAAAGCAAATGTATATACAAATTGTGGTTAAAGAAAAGGGAAGGCCTTTTACCATAGAGTTAATAAGAGATAGTTTGGGGAAAAGATACAGGAAAGGCATTGGACCATTTTGGATTTCAGTAATCAGTACCAACATAATTCTTTGGTTAGGTTTAGCTTCACTTTCTCAAAAAATACATTTACTAAGTGACTATAACAAGTAATTCCAATCTAATTAAGATTTTAATTTTTTTTTTTAATTTTTGTTTTTAACCTTTATTTATTTTTGAGACAGAGACAGAGTATGAATGGGGGAGGGTCAGAGAGAGGGAGACACAGAATCTGAAACAGGCTCCAGGCTCTGAGCTGTCAGCACAGAGCCTGACTCAGGGCTCGAACTTACGGACTGCGAGATCACGACCTGAGCCGAAGTCGGACGCTCAACCGACTGAGCCACCCAGGCGCCCCTTAAGATTTTAATTTGAATAATATTTTGAGTTTATAGTGTGACTGAAAGTCAGGATGATTTACAACCAATCGTTTTTGTTTAACTTGTGTTTAAGTCTGCAATACCAAAGGTATGATACGGTCCTTTCTTTTTCTTTAGTCACCTGGATTCAAGATGAATAGTGATCAAGTTGCACTGGTTGGTCAAGTGTTTGAATCCTATATTTCGGAATACCATAAGAATGATATTCTTCTAATCTTGAAGGAAAGAGATGAAGATGCTCATTACCCAGTTGTGGTTAATGCCATGACCCTTTTTGAGACCAACATGGAAATTGGGGAGTATTTCAACACATTCCCCAATGAAGTACTAACAGTTTTTGATAGCGCTCTGCGAAGATCAGCCTTGACAATTCTCCAGTCCCTTTCTCAGCCTGAGGGTGCCTCTATGAAGCAGAATCTTCATGCCAGGATATCAGGTGAATCACTTAAGGATTTTACTGCCATGTTATCCTCTAGGAACATTTTGAGAAATCCCAACACATACTGAATTCAGAGCACTAAGAATTAAATGATATAAGAACATCAGTTGATCTTTATACTTAAAAATATATCTATTGTGTAGTTGATGGTCAGTTTCAGAGCAGAATATTGATTTTATACTGGATATTAGAAGGCTGGGGTACTAGCCATTTCCAATCAAGGGGAAAGAGAATGTGTGGAGACAACAGTATGGTAGTGTGCACATATATACATGTGGATATGTGTGTATAAAATTATAATTCAAAGCAGCCTTACGAGCTTATGTGACTGCTAACAAAAGATTGATAATACAAAGAATTAGAAAAGTAGTAGATTACGTCTAGTGATCTTCAAAACTATTTTAGGAAATTTATTATTTTTATATATCAAGTTTACCACTATATGGCTACCCATTAGGCACTCAGCTTTTGTTCAATGAATGACAGATTAAGTATCTTAATTTTTAAGAATCAGCCCCTGGTGGCAAAGCTGTATCTTTGAATCACTGTAGTCTGTGATTAAGCTGGAGAACACACGTACCATTTGTTTAAAAATAAGTACTTTATAGTACATTTCAGAAAGGTGGGGATTTATAATCAACAAAAATGCTTGCTGTGATTGGAAAGAGATGAGTCAGTATGGTAGAAATCTTTGGAGAAAATAAGATTTCCCCCAAGGAGCATGCATTTGATTTAATTGAAAAAAATAGTATTTTATCTAGAATAAAATTATGAATATTATACATCTTTATGCATCAGCACACTAGATAATCTCTTGGTAGGTTCAAGAACAAATGTTTCCTTATAATAATGTTGCGAAAAGATTGTTAGAAGAGGCTTTAATGTTACTGAAATATATTTAGGAATGGTTTTAGGCTGTCCTTACATTCAGATGTTTTTCCATGCTCAGTTTAAATACCAAAATTTTGTCTGCCTAGGTGGGTGACCCTATTGGTTTCTGATAAATTAGCCTGTTGTTTTTTGTTTTTTTTTTTCTAGTTCTCTGAAAAAGTAAATTGCAAATTATGTTACTACCATGGTAGCATTCCTTCTACAAACGTATCATGTGTAGGCATTTGCTAGTCTCTTGGGAAACCATAATACTATGGTATAGCCCCTCATCTAAAGGAGTTCAAGGCTGTAGAGGAGATAGCTGTATAGTCAAATATTCACCAAATGTGTCTGTATGCTCAAAGATACATGCCTAAGTACATATTAAACATAATTGTAAAGGAGTTTTATGGCAGCTATTATGTGATGCATGCCTCATTTAAGGTGTGTGCAAGATATATTAGTTCATAGAACAGGGAGCGAATTCTCAGAGATTCACTGGAGATTTCAAGAGGAGAAGGTAAGGCAGGGATAGAGGTGTCCCAAGCAGAATGAACCAGGGATGGAAATAGAGTGGTTTTAAGTATATTGCAGCTTCATCTTGGACTCCAGGCAAGGCATTTGATTATGAAAACATAGGTTGCCTCTGTGGTTCAGACTCCTTAGGAACCTAAGACATTTTCCAGTTTGTTTTTCCAGGATATGCATTGCTCTTTATCTTCTGGGATTTTTATTAGCCTACAGTTTACTTGCTATTTCCAGTGGTTTTGATGAAAGGTCTTGTAACACAAAGATAGCATCAAAGTAAATGAGAAGGAAAAAATAGCATTCAGTGTTATTTAAAGTAGTGGTTCCCAAACATTTATGGCAATCGGAATCAACTGTAGGGCTTGTTAAAGCACTGATTGCTAGGCCACACCCACAGAGTTTCTAATTGAGGAGGTCTGGCCTGGGGCCCAATAATTTACATTTCTAACAGATCCCAGGTGATGCTGATGCTACTGTTTGGGGAACTGCAAGCTGAAAACCGGGACCTGAAGTAATTGATATGGACTTCTCTCTTGCACAGAGAGGGACCTATCGCTGTCTATTTCCAAAATTTCTTTTTGTTCTTTCTCACTGAATTCGTCAGAGAATGGTAAAGGTTTTTGTGTTACTTAGTAACACATACAGATACATATGTTATACCTAACATGTATAGTTACTTGGTAACATATATAGTAAGACAGGAAGATGAAAATAAATTGTCATTTCTGTCCAAACACCGTCTCTTAGCACCTTTTTAGCACTAAGATTTTGCTTGTGTATGGTCAGTTTGGCTTAACATCATATTGCCTTTATAAGTTTATTTAAAAATTATAATCTGTAATGAAAAGAATCTGAAGATGAAATATACTCACCTTTATTACCTTTTTCTTAAAATAATAGTTACTTTACTATACAAAATAACCACTTAATCTGCCATATTTTGAACAAATTTGCTCAGAATTTCTAAAAAAAAAAAAGCAAACAGGCACCATAAACATGATTCAGTAAATGTAAACTGCTCTTTTGTTTCCAATGTAAGAACATTAAAGATTACGTATTGCCCGGTATTGTAAAAGTATAGAAGATAATTGAAAGCTAATTTTCTTAGAAAATTTAGTTGTAATCTTTACATAGTTTTTTCTTCAGAGATGTTGTAATTGTGTTAGACATAGCTGTAGGAAATTCACTCATCCTGGCTACACTTGTAGAGGAATACAGAAAAGGTTGGGTTGGCATATGCGGCATGCTTAGAAGTGAGCCCTGCTTCCCTCTAATATTCCCTGTGTAGTATCTCTCCAGTACATCTCCTTATGCTGACTGAAATAAAACCAGTTTGTGTAGACTTATCATGAGGCCTGGGTTATCATTTACAAGGAATGGAAGGTGTCTCTGGATTCTTCCTTTTTACTCTTCCTGACGGAAGATTTCTCTAGACATGAAAGGCATTGTTTATATAATGGTGCATTCATTTGACCATTTTGCTTACATATTCCGTTTGTGTGAGTGTGCCTGTGTTAGCCTGGACTTAGGGAAATTTTCTTGTGGAAGGGAAAACGTGAATGCAGTCTTCATGGCTGAGTGAACTGGGGAGAGTTTGCCAGACCAAGTAAAGTGCCTAAGGAAAGGTACAGAGGTAAGAAGCCCTTGTATGCACCACAAAATTCAAGCGTTTTGTTCTGGACTGGGAGATTTGAGGCCATATATGGTAAAGGTGAGGCAAGAGAGAGAGAGGGAAAGCCCATTCCCCCTTCTCTTCTATTCACTAATTTTCTCCTTATTGAAAAGTGCTTATTAAAGCACTGGGTTGGGCACAGGGGTGTGAAAAGGATCTCAAGAAGTGACTGTCCCCTCCACATATAGAATGGTTAAGAAACAACGCAGAGCAATAGGAGATTAAGACCCTAAATGAGTGGTACAGTCAGTAAGTGATTATGAATGTCACTGTCATGTTGTTACAGCATTTGGAAGAGGTCGTCTTGAATGTGATGTAGGACCAGGGGCCTGAGTAGGACATGCTAGAGGTTAGGACATTACTGTTAAATTAGAGGAGGGGAGGGAAATTTAGTGACTGTTGCCACAGTGTAAGTTCCTTCTGTTCTTAGAGGGAATCGTATGCAAGTCAGTAGAATTATGGGATGGAGGATTTAAGTCAGTTCTTCAGGGTTAAATGTTGAGAAAGATATGGACCCTCTCCAGCAGGTGCAGGTATGTGTATATACATAACATTTTGCCTGAATTTCAAGAAGTTTAGAGCTTTCCTGAAGTCCAGCCATGTCCCCTAATCCGGAACCTTGATTTACGTGAGGTCAGTTAGGATGTTGTAAGTGACCAAGGTAGGGAGGTGGGTAAACCATGTGCTATGAAGTCAGTCACCCGGTCAGGCCAAACCCCCCCGGGGAGCATGGAATCTGTGGGAGTGTGGTAGGGGATGAGAGGGATGACCGTGAATCCTTTTTGGCAGTTATATCTGAATTTTCTCTCTCGGG
The DNA here is from genome assembly GCF_018350175.1 of Felis catus. Classification (NCBI taxonomy): domain Eukaryota; kingdom Metazoa; phylum Chordata; class Mammalia; order Carnivora; family Felidae; genus Felis; species Felis catus. The sequence continues at coordinate 106,905,981 of NC_058372.1, read as the reverse complement.
TTTTGCTCATTTTGTAGAAGGAAAAAGACTTGTCTTTCAACTCTGTGTCCCCCTTCATTCTCCATGCACTCTTCCTTTTCACAAGTAAATGTTCTGACAGAATTCATTCCTTCTTCCGTTCATCCTTTTACTTTCTTTACTTTTACTTCCACCACACAGGAGCCACCCTCACCAGCCTTGCTAGTGACAGTCTCATGGTCAAACTGAGGGTCACTTTTCAGTATTTCTCTTCCTTTATTTCCCTGCTGGGTTTGATACAGTTGACTCCTCCCACCTTATGAAATTCCAGCCTTGGTCCCACTTGGCAGCACCCTCTTGCCCTTTCCTTTCTCTCTGGCTGTGGCTTCTCTCCTTCCTCTTTGGAGCCTCTTCCTTTACCTGAACCGTACGTGCTAGGTTCAGATGTGGCTGTATTCTCCTGGATCCTGCACTCTCATAGGGTGGCCCCTGTTTCTGGACCTGAGCTTCAGCTCCCACCTACGTAGAAACAAATACCACCTCTACATTTTTTCTCAATTTTAGCCAAAATCTGTCTCTCAAGCTCTGTATCCACATATCACCATGCTTATCAGAGGTTTCACACTAGATATTTTCTTGCTAATTCAGTGTATCAAAAAGTGTACTTAGGATTTTTCTCTCCTCTGTCTCCCACTCCAAGTGAAAATGGTATTTCCTTATTTATTCTTTCAGTAGATATTTACTGTTTGATTACTGTGTGCCTTGCAGAATTCCCTGTTAAGGGAACCAGAGAACTGGGAGTCACTCTACATTTCACCTTCTTCCTGATCCCTTATCTCTACATATCTCAAAGTCAACATAGTATCCTTAATATCTCTCCTATCTACCCCCTCCTTCCTAGTCTTGCCATTCATCTTTCTTTCAAGTATATTTTGAACATTTACTGTTTAGAAAGCATGGTGAATAAAATCTACCTCTGTCCTGTTCCTGTGGAATTTATATTCAAGTGTGGAAGCATAATAATTATTTTATTTAAATTGCAATAAGTGGAATGAAAGAGAGGAACAGTGTGTTAAAGCTCATAAAAAAGAAAATTTAACCTGAGGTGGGTTAAGGAAAGATTTTATTTAGAAAAGGATATTTAAGCTGATCTTTTAAGGAGGAAAAATGAAAATATCACGTGTAAGAACTAACATTTGAATAGTGTTTGCTCGGGGCACCTGAGTAACTCAGTGGATTAAGCATCCAACTTTGGCTCAGGTCATGATCTCACAGTTTGTGGGTTTGAGCCCCCTGTAGGGCTCTGTGCTGACAGCTCAGAGCCTACAGCCTCCTTCGGATTCTGTGTCTCCCTCTCTCTGTGCCCCTCCCCTGCTCACACTCTGTCTCTCAAAAATAAATAATAAATAGTGTTTGCTATACGCAAGGTACTGTCCTAAGAAACGTCACACATATGAATTACGTTAGTCTTATGACCCTGTGAGGTAGGTTTTGTTGTTATTGCCATTTTACAGAAGGGAAATCTGAAAGGTTATATAATTTGGGCCAAGATCACACAGCTAGTAGGTAATAGAGCTGTGACTTCAACCCACGTAGTCTGATTCCAGAATCTGTTTTCTCAACTTCTATATTGCTTCTTAGTGTGGACTCTTTTGAGGATCAGAGTTGGGAGGAGAGTGTTGAGGCAAAGGGGACAACACTATATGTGAATGTTTGAGTGCTTAGAGGGCTTGGTATGAGAGGAAAGCCTTGTAGTCCAGTCCAGACTTGGTTCCTTATTCTTAGATCTGTGGAAAGCCATGGAGATTTGGACTTAGGCATTCTTTATTTCTTTCCTGGATTACTGTAGAAGCAATGGAGGGTATGGTGTTTTATTCTTCTATTCTAAGGTGCTATTTACAGTAAGATACTGTCAAATTAAAGATTGCTTTCTAGGAAAAAACTATAATAAAATTACATTTACTTTTGTTTTCAGACCAAAATTTGTTTGTAAGCCAGAAATAGCAAATATCTATCTAAATAACTATGTAAGACTTCATCAGCTACGTGTGATGTTAGCATATGAAATATCCAAAGAGTCTGATAAATTATACTGGGCAGTCTATAGTTTTCCTCGGTATTCTGCAGTTATGAAAGAAATCAGAGTGATACAACACTTCCCATAACTAGTTCTTGTGATCTTAGTTTTCCTTCTGTATCTCTCCTAGAGTTTTAATATACTGATATTAAATATATTGATAGTTTTAATATATTGATAATATAATTTATACTGAGCAGTTTGCATCTGAAGCAGAACTAGAATGAGTAGAAATAGGATGCAAAATGATATCTTTTAGGGGCCATGGAAGAGAGAATGGATACTAAAAAAATCTAAGGAGTTATTAAAATGAGTTTTCTTAATCCATTTTTTCTCTTCTTTTTACCTTGCTCATAATTGTTGGTAGATTTTGTTTACACTTCATGAAGGAAATTGGATTAATAATCCTATTTCCCACTTGAATAACACTATTTTCCTGTCCTCTGTATACTTACATTAGAGAACACTAGTGACTTTTTGCAAACACAGAAATAACATTATTTCAAAAAATATATTTAACCATATGACCCAGCAATTCCACTCCTAGGTATATGCCCAAGAAAATTGAAAACAGATAAACAGAAACTTGCACATTAATGTTTGTAGCAGTATTATAATAGCCCGAAAGTGTAAACAACCCAAATGTTTATCATTTGATGAATGGATAAACAAAATGTGGTATAGCCATACAATGGAATATTTAGCCATAAAAGGTAATGAAGTACAGATACATGTTACAACATAAATGAGTCTTGGAAATACTGTGCTTAAGTGAAAGAAGTGACACGCAAAAGGCCACTTATTTATGATTCCATTTATATGGAATATCCAGAGTAGATTTACCATAGAGACAGCAGCTTAGTGGTTGACAGAGGCTAGGGGTAAGGGAATGGGGAGTGATTGCTAATGGGTACAGGCTTTCTTTTTGAAGTGATAAAAATATTCTAGAACTAGATAGTGGTGATGGTTGTACAACTTTGTGAATATGCTAATAACCACTGAATTATACACTTTAAAAGAGTAAATGTGAGTTTTATTCTTATCTTTATCTCAGTTTTGAAAAAAGTATTCATGTGGGGAGCAAAACAAAAGTCACTGAAAATCTGTAAAGCAGTGTTAAGGGTTGCCATAATATACATTCATTCCAGTTAAGGCCAAATAAGAAGGGAAATCTCCACGTAGTCATTTCTTTCTTAACATTAGGGTATAAACTAAAAAAGGACATGGTACTTCCAAAACGTAAGCGACGTAGACATGAGAACAAGACCTGTTTTAAATGAGAAGCTTTGGTTGTTGGTATGGCTTTTACCTGGTTGTAACTAGAAATATCCGTATGTTCTTGGTAGCTCGACATTTAGCTATACACAGCTGAATTAACAGATGCCTGAAATCAACAATGAGAAATAGCATGCATATTTTTTTTAATGGATAAAATACCTACTTTGATCCAGCTCCAACTTCTCTGTCTATTCCTGCCCATAGAATAGCAAACTTGTCAACTCTGGGGTCAGCCTTGGACAGAAAAAGGAGTTATAGTGGCAAATGTTGGCAATACCTGCCTTGTTTATACAATATACAGTATACATAGAGTCTCAGCCAGCAGCAGAGAAAATTTAAGTCTATAGAGTTGTAACCTGTAACACCAGATTAATGTAACCTGGTGCCTTAAGTGTACATACAGTTCATATAACTCATTGCCTTTTTTTTTGTTGTTGTTAATTTCATACTTCCCAAACTACCTCATTATTATCATCAATTGGCTTTCAGAGTAGATCTGTCAACAGGGAGAAAGTGTGCTGACCATAGAAACCTAAAGCATAATCATAGCTATTACGGTTATTTCTCATGACTCGACAAATCCTATAGATCCATCTTCAGTGTGCACATTTTCCAGATTTCAGAGCTGAATTCTGAAGACCATTGGGCATGAACCAGTGGACCATTGGGCATGAACCAGTGTAACAAATGCTACCTTGGTAAACCTGTTAGAAGGCAGTCTGTTAGAAGGCAGCCTTTGACCATCACAGCTAGCATCTCTCTACTCCAGTGATGTATGGCAGCCAAACATAGAATGGGCCTTTCTGCCTAAGAATTTTCCTTGGCATTTTGAATCTTTTAAGCTGCCTGTTGATTAATGGTGAAAAACACAAGTTTTTTAAAGGATAAACCGATGCTGTAGGTAAACCTTGAGGTAATTCAAGGCTTGGAAACAGATTTGTGTATTAATAAATTCTGAACCTAACTAAAAAAGGCAGTACCCTTCTCACACTGTAGGACTCTGGTCATTATGCTGCCTTCCCCTTATCACTCAGCTTTGTGGTTTACTCGGTCATCTATTGATTTTATGTGTCACAGGTGGTAGTATATTCTTTACTGAATGAGGTTATAATTACATAATGTATTTAGATTCTACTGAGATAGCCCTCTTATGAGAATCAATCCTTTTTTTAAAATCCTGGTTATTATGTCATCTGGATATGTACTTTTATTTTTATTTTTTTATTTTTATTTTTTTAATTTTTTCTTCAACTTTTATTTATTTTTGGGACAGAGAGAGAGAGAGAGCATGAACGGGGGAGGGGCAGAGAGAGAGGGAGACACAGAATCGGAAACAGGCTCCAGGCTCTTAGCCATCAGCCCAGAGCCCGATGCGGGGCTCGAACTCACAGACCGCGAGATCGTGACCTAGCTGAAGTCGGACGCTTAACCGACTGCGCCACCCAGGCGCCCCTGGATATGTACTTTTAAAAAGAGTCCACTGATCATTGTTATTTAAAATGATCTTTTTCTGTTTTCTTAATTGAATTGATCTGATTTTTTTCTGAAGTAAAACTCAAAATTTTTTTTTCTGAAGTTATACCTTCTACTCCAGGAAATATGAGAGGAATATATTCCATAGAGTCAAATCCCAAGACATAAGTTGATGTGGTTTTTTTGTTGTTTTTCTCCATCAGGGTTGCCCGTTTGTCCTGAGCTGGTGAGGGAGCACATCCCTAAAACCAAGGATGTGGGACACTTTTTATCTGTCACTGGGACAGTGATTCGAACAAGTGTGGTGAAGATCCTGGAGTTTGAGCGGGATTACATGTGTAACAAATGCAAGCATGTATTTGTGGTCAAGGCTGACTTTGAGCTGTACTATACCTTCTGCCGGCCATCCTCCTGTCCCAGCTCGGAAAGCTGTGATTCTTCAAAATTCACTTGCCTCTCAGGCTTATCTTCATCTCCAACCAGGTGTAGAGATTATCAGGAAATCAAAATTCAAGAGCAGGTAAATGATCAAAGAAATGAGAGAAATCACAACTTTGAAGAAGGTTTTTTTTTTTTTTTTTTCAGCAGTGGTCAAATTACCAAGAGTGGGGAACACATGAAGGATTACAAATGGGATTTGTGTCATCACACAGTATGGTTGCACATGTACCAGGATATAGTCTTTAGAGACCATGCAGTAATCATCTCTGTATAGAGAGCATTGGCATATGGCACCCAAACATGAGAATGGCCCTTTCTGCTTAAGAATTTTCTTTGGCATTTTGTAGCTTTTAAGCTGCCTGTTGATTAATGGTTAAAACATAAGTTTTTTAAAGGGTAAAACGATGTTGTAGGTAAACCTTGAGGTAATTCAAGGCTTGGAAACAGATTTGTGTGTTAAGGCTAACTAACAAAGGCAGTAGCCTTCTAACACTGTAGGACTCTGGTCATTATGCTGCCTTCCCTTTATCACTCAGCTTTGTGGTTTACTCGGTCATCTATTGATTTTATGTGTCGCAGGTGGTATATTTAACATAATAATTATGTTAAAATTAAGGGAATATTTAAGAAGTTCAAACTAGTTGTATTTAAGGGATAGGAGAAAAATTAAATGGTTTTAAGTGGTTGTTAAACATTGGAGTATTCAGGATTTGAGGTTTAGGCCCAATTTTATTTGCTGTGTCAAATGAGGTATATATACATAGACACTCTTTAATATGGGACAGTGTGCCAGGTTTTCCTTGCCGCTGAAACACAAAGGTATATTCAGTGTCAAGGACTCAAACTCCTGTCTTTCTATATACCATTCTTAACATGTGACGTCTATTAGGGTTCTCTTAATCTAAGATGGTAGTTACAACTCTTTCACCACTGTAGACTAGTCAGACAGCAGGAAAAGGGAGGGACGGGCAACAGCACCAGCCAAGTCTCCATTCAAGTTGACCTCTTTGAAGTCTAAGGCATGTCTACTCATTTCATTGGCCAGAGCTTAGCCATATGACCATATTCCATGTGCAGGGGAGCCTAGGAAATAGTCTTTTTACTGGGTACATGTCCATGTGAAATAAAACCAGAGTTCTGTCACTAAGGAATGATCAAAGGAACAGAGTGATTTGCCCAGGTCTTAGGACTAAAGGTCAGGAAAGAACTGCATGTCTTTTGTAGGTAAATAACTTTGGTATTATGTTTAATAGGTGGAGCATGTATTTATTTTGAGCATTCACAAGGTAGATTATATTTGGAGACATTTTCCATATTGGTGTTTTTATTTTACTCTAGTGAGTTAATAAACAGATAGTAGGTACAATTTTCAAGAAAACTTTATAAATCCCCATCACAATTAAATTGTATGATAATACCAGGGAAATAGAAATAGTAATTCAAGAACTGCTAGGCTTCTGAATACTTACCATGTATTTAAGCATACTTAGTATGTGTCTCCTTTTCCTTGCTAGGTTCAAAGGCTATCTGTTGGAAGTATTCCACGATCTATGAAGGTTATCCTGGAAGATGACCTAGTAGACAGTTGTAAATCTGGTAAGAATTTTTGCTGGCTTTTATAAGAGGTCCTAAAATATTGACTAGGAAAAAGCCATTTTTTATTTCCACCTGAACACTGTGAAGTTCAGTGTGGAGGCTTAATTGCTCACCTTGAGAACAGAAACTGGCATGGAGGTGGGAGGTGATACACAGCAGGAAAAAAGCTATAGCTTGGTCCAGTCCAGCCACTGTTTTATAAATGAAGAATCTGACTTGCCCAAGGTCACATGGAGAGTTAAGTGGCAGAACTAGAACATGAACCCAGATCCACTGACTTTTCGTCCAGGAGTCTCTTCAGCACATTCTTGCTTAACAGTAGCAAATTGTAGTGGCTTTAGTGGATCAGACAGTATGACTCTGTCAGATACTACTGTACTCTTACTGGTATCTAGAAGAAAGGAGGTGATTGTTCCTGTCTCCTCTGTGCTGGTGACACCACAGTAGGAGTCACGTTGATTTTGTCCTCTGAGGGTTCTTGGTGTTTCCGTTGGCCACTTGCCCAAATTGAGAAGGAATTTGAAACCATGCTGAAAGAACTGTGGGTGTTTAGCATGAAGAAGCCTTAGGAAGGACATGACAGCTCACTTTTCGTTAATTGGAAACCTGTCATACAGAAATAGAATTATAGTTAGAGGAGATTACTATTGAGTTTGAGCAGTCTGAAGCTCCAGGAAGGTAGATTTTATCAGACGATGGTTTCTTTTCTCAGTGACAGTCAAGCAGAGGGCGTACAACATCTGTTAGTGACTTAGGCCTCATGATGGCCATTGATCTGGTTGATCTGAAGTGTTCCAGGCAAATCAAAGACAACCTCAGAGCTATTCTGGAAATTGGAGGACTTCACAGGGGTTGTTGCGATGTCATTCTTGGTTATATTTTGATCTTGAGGCTAACCAGACAGCTCCTAAGCTCTTTTTTGCCCCATCTGAAATCATCTTGCCCCTCTTATTCTGCTCAATGGGGAGCCTGGGAAGAATCAAACTTAAACGTATTAGTGGGAGGGCAAGGATTAATACTGGCCCACATGTGTAGAATGGAAGTGTTCTACATTAAAATTTAAAATTACTGTATTTACAAAAAAAAATGGTAGGGAAGAGTTTTATTGGAAAAATTAAGATGTTAGGAGGTTTTGTAAGTCAGTATTGCTCAAGAGAGTAAATATTATTTTCTTTAGTAACCACATTTAAGTATCATGAGATGTTCTTAATAAAATTTGATATGTTTTTTTAAACATGTATTATTCTACATATGTAATGCAAAAAGAAAGAAGGAGAATAAAGGGGATTGTTTTCAGCTGTTAGTAGGGGCTAGGGCTGTAAAATTTACATGGCCCTGTCAGCTAAAGGTAGAGATCTCAGAAGCAGACTGCATTCAAATGTATAATCTAACAGTTTTAATCAAAACCTTTTTCTCTAACCGAAGTAACTGATGTTTTCCGTATTTTGGCACCAGTATCCTTATCTATCCTATTCCCTCACTGTCTCTTCTTCCCAGAACTGACAGGCACTAAAATCTCTAGTATACAGTTTAAAAGTCTTTTGGACTTACAGACTTTCAATCCCAAAAAAAGGTTGTCCTAGTCAGCTTCTCTGAGGCTTCTCCTTCCAGCCCTAGAAAAGGCAGGTGGCAACCTGTCTCCCTAAAAGTCAGCAGCTCTGCTCCCTACACACATTCCTAGGCCTTGACCAGACTTTTGCCTGTGAGAACGACACAAGATTATTCTTTCTCTTTCCTCTTCTTATTCCAAATAACTTAAAAACTGTTGCTTTTACTGTTTGCCTAGCAATTTCCACTTGCTGTTTAACATTTAAGTTACATTGAAAGTGGGCCAAAAAATGGAAATGGTTGGTAAACCTTAGCCTGGTGTCAAAAATTGTTTCTTGATTCACCTCAACATTCCCTGCTTTAAGTATTTCCTGTTCTCGCTCATACCTTAATCTTACTCACCCTTAATCTCAATAGAAAACATATAACACAAGTGTATCCCCTGGACAGAAACAAGCATATCTGACCTCTTATTCCACATCCTTGTTCTCCCCTACCAGACAGATCAAAAGTGCTTCATTTCTGCAAATTCCACCATTTCTCTTTTTCTTTAACCCTAGATATCTCCAGATGCTTCATGTATAAAATATTTACTGAACTGCCATTTCATTAAAATTATAAGGCAAACACTATGGAAATAGAAGAGTTCAGTATCTAGAGTCAAGAATATTTATTGGGGCACCTGGGTGGCCCAGTCGGTTAAGTGTCTGACTCTTGATTTCGGCTCAGGTCATGATCTCACAGTTTGTGAGTTTAAGTCCCGTGTCAGGCTCCATACCTACAAGGCAGAGGAGACTGTTTGGGATATTCTCTCTCCCTCTCTCTCCACGCCCCACCCCAAAATAAATAAATAAATACTTTAAAAACCCTCTTTAAAAAAAAATAAGATGTTTTCATGCAGTTCATCTAAACTGAATTCTTTCTGCCCTGGAAAAACCTGAAGCTATTTTTCTTTCACATGTCACTAACAATAATGGATGGAAGCAGTCTGTCAGCAGCTCTTTTTTCATTTATCCATAGCTACAAATCTCTGTGGGAATGAAAAGATATATGGCATAATCCTTGCCCTTGAGGAATATACAGTCTGGTTGGGAACCCCAGATTGACACATGCAGGGTAATAAAGTTGGAGTTTGTGTCCTGAGAACTGCCAGTGCAGTGGGAGGTCAGACATGGCTGGTTGGGGGCGGCTGCAGTGGGAAATAAGCTGCAGAAGACAGCGGCACAAAGAGCTGGGATTATAGAAAGTAAGAGCTTGAGCCTCCTGACAGTAACACTGTTTGTAATTTTTATTGTGGGAAAACTTAAGTATAATAACAAGGTTTCGTATAATAATAGCTAATGTTTGCCAGTTGAGCACTTCCTGTGTTCTAGATATTGTATGAAGTAATTTATAAACGTTATCTAACTTAATTTTCACTGTTGTTCTGAGATATAAATGTAACTATTCCCATTTTTCTAGGTCAAAATATAGGCTCAGCAAAGTTAGGTAATTTGCCCAAGGACGTAGCCAGTGAGTGGTGGAGCTGGAATTTGAATCCAAATTGGGCAAAATCAGTGCTCTTGGCCGTTCTTCAGTGTTCCACATTTTCCACATTGTCACTGCTTAGTGAAATCAGGTTACTTATGGGTGCGGTATCTAAAAGTTAAGTTCCTTGTTTGACTAATTTAGGAACAACCTAAGCATAATCTATTAAAATGACCACAGTAAAGGACTGTTCCAAGTGCTCATACAAAGTTGCCCCAGTCATTTTCATCTAAAAATTGAGGGCAGACAGTAAATGATCATTTCTTGACTGGGTTTGAAAAACATCCAAGCCGTGGTTTAGGAAGGCTCTTGAAAACGTGTTTTCACCATTTATTATGAAGTTGCCTTTGGCTAGAAATATGCTCTCTATTCTGTAATTGCTGCTACCAGTTCCATGCATTTAGCATTTACAGAACATTTTTCTTCAGAAAATCAAAAGCTCTGCAGATTACACATTACACATTGAAATTTAGAGAGTAAAAGGCATTTTGCATGAGCAAATACCGTATATTTGACACAGGCTTAGATATGAAGACTTGCCAGTTAGTTCAGAGACACTATTTGTTGAGCAAGTTATAAATACCACCAGATTGGTTTGGGGTATGTCCAACATCTTATATTCAACAAGATTTTGAGGACTAGGATTATCTTCTATTCTTCTGGTCCCCTTTTCTCCAGTACCAGAATACTGAATTCCAACCATTCATTCATGTATACCTGTTAATTGATGCATTGAATTGTATGTAATAATCCAGATGTCAGTGTTTGGAGAATGTGCCTATAAACTACCCAAGGCCTCTTAGGAATATCTGTAAAAGTTTAATATTCTTCTCACCAGGAATGGGAGAGTTTCCTCAGGTGGGAAGGAACCAACCAAGAAGGAATAAGCAGGGTTGTATCTTGTGTTTTCATAGTTTAGGGAAAAGGGCTTTGAAGTGTAACAGTAATATCCTCATTTCTTAGTTCGTTCCTCTTGTTTTTTTTAAGTCAGTAAGTAAAATATTAATTAATATGGTAAGTAAAAATTAGTATCTAGGAAATTAAAGCTAGTGTCAGTTATCACAAGATTGTCTCCTTTCCGGACACCAGATTGATGATAGTTTCACCTTGCAGCTGCAGTTCCCACCTGTTCTTTTTTTTTTTTTTTTTTTTTGGGACAGAGAGAGACAGAGCCGGAACAGGGGAGGGGCAGAGAGAGAGAGGGAGACACAGAATCGGAAACAGGCTCCAGGCTCTTAGCCATCAGCCCAGAGCCCGATGCGGGGCTCGAACTCACAGACCGCGAGATCGTGACCTGGCTGAAGTCGGACGCTTAACCGACTGCGCCACCCAGGCGCCCCCCCCACCTGTTCTTTAAATGAGAACTATATGGTTAGGGATTCTGAGAAGATGAACATTTTGCCCAATATAATGATGAATAAATCATCCAGTAAACTGTTTTCCCAGTGAAGGGTAATAATTTGGTGTGATTATTATGTAGCAGATTCACAAAAAGAAAAATGCTCACTTTAGCTTTTAGCTGTGCAGATACAAGTGCCTGTAAAAAAAAAAAAGAAGAAGAAGAAGAAGAAAAGAAAGAAAAAAGTACGAAATCTGTGGTGTTCTTTTGGCTTCAAATTGTTTTCTGGATGAGTGTTTACCACTCTAAACTTGGTAGGAAAGTGGTTTATTTCTTTCTCTTTTTAAAAAATTTTTATTTATATTGAGAGAGAGTGGGGGAAAAGAGAACATCCTAAGCAGGCTTTACGCTCAGCAGGGGCTCAATACAGTGCTAGAACTCAGGACTGTGAGATCGTGACCTAAGCCAAAATCAGAAGTTGGTCGGACGCTTAACCAGCTGAGAGTGGTTAACCCAAGAGTGGTTTATTTCTTATTTCTGGTTGTCATGCAAGTCTGTGCCCAGCAAGCAGTGTGGTACTACTGGACTTTGCTGCTACGTGGTGCTCTTTCCTAGGCGATGACCTCACTATTTATGGAGTCGTAATGCAACGGTGGAAGCCCTTCCAGCAAGATGTACGCTGTGAAGTGGAGATAGTCCTGAAAGCCAATTATGTCCAAGTAAATAATGAGCAGTCTACAGGGATCATCATGGATGAGGAGGTCCAAAAGGAATTTGAAGATTTTTGGGAATCCTATAAGAGTGATCCCTTTGCAGGTTTGTGATTAAGGGTATAAAGCTGATAATTATTAATGGCATTTCATTCAGTAGTTAAATATAAAGTCTGTGGTCAGGAGGCAGCCTTACATGCTGCATAACTCGATGGCTGAATTCAAAGGGTAGTAGCATTCGTCAGTACTTCTAGCTATAATTTCCCTTTGAGCTCTTTTCTTGTGTAGTCTTTTCTATTTAGAGATCTTCCTGGAAAATCAAGGCTGAGTTAATTACAAGAAATTTTCCATTTCTATTCTTTTAGACATCTCTTATACTGCCAGTTTTCTCCCTTTTTCACCAAATACACAGTTCCTCCGTAAGTAGGCAAAACTCACTTTATTATGAACCCTCATCCTAGTAAAGCTTTATTTCTTTTCTGATGTACCTTAGATAATTAAGACAACTTCATGCTATTTTAGCTGAAGATTTTTAAATATGCATTAAGTAGAAAGAGATGATGAGAGATGGAAAGATGCAAAAATAAGCTTTGTCATCATTGTAAACACTTATGACTGTGACGTTAAAATATAATTACATAGACTAAAACATCACACAAGACTTTGGGTTCATAGAGTATTTTTTATTTAAAAATTCCAAAAGTATAAAACACCAATTAAACCTTCAAATGTCTGTTTGCATTCTTCCTTGGAGGCATCTTCTGAGAAAAATAAACTGAAGCCAGTGATAGACTATTTTTAATAAACTTCACCTCAAATCTCATACATATTGATTACTTTATTCTTAAGTCACATACTGGACAGATACCATTTCACAAAATAGAATTCTTATTTGCCTAACTTTAGGCAGTTTGCTTTTGTTTTGTGGGATGATTTTTTTTTTTTTTTTGCTTCTGCATATAGCATGTAATGTAGTGGCTCCTGATCATTCTTTTACCAGATCTGTACAGAAAGAACTTACATTCTGCACATTGTGGCTTTAGGAAGCAAGCCCTATAAGAAGTATTTTTAAATGAATTTTTTTAATTTGAAATGGTTTCTTAGGATCAGGTCCTTAAAAAATCTGTAACTCTTTCTTGGACCACAGTCATTTCTTATTAATCGCAGTGCCACAGCTCAGCTCTTCCTGTAGCAGTGAAGGAAGGGCATCATACAGCGCTCTATAACCAGACCATGAAAAGTGATTTGTGCTGGTGATTAAAAAGAGTCTATTTTAATCAGAAGGTTATGGATATACAATTTATTTACTAGATAAGAGGAAGAAGTAAATATAATGACCTTGTGAGAAACGGAAGACAGAAAATGAGGCAACATTTTTTTTTAGTCTGAATGGATTCTGCTTAGTTTCCTAAGTACCAGTACACTGTATTTTACCATTTCAAAGTGTATGTGTGCTAGTTGAGGGCATGAAGAGAGGGAAGTGTATCCAGAAGGGTGTCTTCATTTTGCTAGTCTAAAGCCAAAGATTCCCTCGGAGGTGGATCTGCTTCATTAAGACCTCATACTGTGGGTATGGTCTAGGAGGAGCTGAAGGCTTTATTCTAGTCTATAGTAACTTCAGGGATCCTCTGAGCCTGGTGCTTAGATGCTGGGTAGAAACCAAGATATAGGGATTGGGGTCTCTGGGGCCCAAGCTGAGGTGACTCCGTTATCTTAGATCTAAGAGGTTCTCTTCATCAGGGTAATGGAGAGCCATGCCACAAGAGTGGGGTAATTGGCTGTAGACACACTATTAACATGGTCTAGAACCAGAAATTTGGGAGGGAGATAGGTTTGTGGGTAGTATTCACTGTAATCAATTTTCTTCCATGATTCAGCCATGGAAGCATCTATTGCCATGATTCAAGGAACTTCAGACAACAAATTTAAGGGAATCCTTTCTTTCCCTTTATTTTTCTCTGGTACTTCAGACCTGCCTTTATAGTATACCTTTTGTGTTAACTACATTGTGAGGAAATCTTGAGATCAGAAATAAGCACAAATAATACAGGTAATATAATAGTTTAACAGTTAAGTGTGTCAGGCGTTGTTTGTTCTGTGTGCTATACACTTGCTGATTCCTTTGATCCTCAACACTTCTATGAGATACCATTATCATCTCCATTTTACAGATAAGGAATAGAAGCAGAGAGGCTAAGAAACTTGCCCAGGTCAGATGGGTAGTAAGTAATAGCACTGGGATGTGAATCCAGGCATTTGACCCCAGAGCCTGTGCTCCTCACCACTGGGATAGGTTTTGCATCAGCACATCGATCACCGAATCCACATTTATTCAGAAGTGGCACTTTAGGTTTTGGTGTAGGAGTCTCCCAGGTCAGTTTGCCTGCTCTGAAACCTACCTGTTGGGGCTATTCCTTCTTTCTTTGTATGTGTAATCTCTAGATTCTGGTCAGAATTTACCTATATGCTATAAGGTCTTGTTTGCTTAGATTTCAAACCTTTCTTCATCTTTTTTCTCTGGGTTTTCTACCTCAGGAAAGGGAGGAATTCCCTCTAGCAGTTAATGAGCCCCCTTCCAGGATTTACTAATTCTGTTTCCTGATCCCCATTTTACTAAAAGGTTTTCTTTCTTCACCATTCCTGCCATCCCAGGTCATATCACCCTACCTCAATTGCCACTGGATCAATTTTGATATGTTACAAAAAGCGGACTTTGTGTATAGGGCCATAAATTGTGGAGGAAGCCTTTCCTCTCCCTTCATGCTTTGGCAGAAAAGCTTCTGGAACTGGAATAATCAGCTAAAGGAGTACTTACACAACTATTTTCCTCGTCAGAAGACCTACCTCTGAAACATGAGTACAAACATGGAAATCCTGAAACATACATATTAGTTTCCAGCCTGTAGACATACAGCGTACCATCACGGTAGTGAATTCCACACAAGACAAGCTGAGGACAAGCTTGTTAGGATGTCATAGGTTCTGAGAGCCCCTGCTGGTTGATTATGCCAGTCATCAAATAACATACCTACTTTACTTATAGGTGGGATAGGCAGATTCTCAGATTTGGTGTTTTGACATTTCTCAAAACAGAAACTCAAACGTGATATTCTTTTATTTAAAGCACATGATCAGGAGAATCCAAGACTTCCGGCTTGAATTGCTAGAATTATAGTTTATAATGATCTTTTAAATACTCTGATACCCTTATTCTAGGTAAAACAGACTTTACCAAACTTTTCAGAGTAAATGCTGAATTGACTTCTAGGGTGGATTGATTTTACTTCTCTTACACCTCTGCAAGAAGCTCCATGAGCCCCAGGTACTTCTTGTATTTAAAGATTACTGGCTCCTACAATCTGACTTCTTGTCTGAGTTCAAGTACCTTCATTTTATTTAGGCAGTGGAGTAGTTTTACTCAAATTACTACACAGAAAGTGTAGTCGTATTTTAAAGGGATAATGTTGGCTTAATAAGGGAGTAAAGGAGATTCCTTTCTGTCCCTTGCAAAGTATGATAAATTCATGGAAACTTAAGCTATGAAAATAAAAAGCAAGGAATGAAAAGCAGACTTTTCATATCACGGCATTAGTAAAAGAAGGCATTTTACAACCAAGTCAAAGTTATTCACTCCTTTTAGGCATTTGGAAATGGTCCTCGTGGATCATTTTAGATGGCAGAGTATGTTCATAGGAAGTTGGAAGGAAAATTTCAGATGGGGTTTCTTGAAAACTGTTGGTAATATCTGATCTTGCTGCCTTTCCTAGGAAGGAATGAAATATTGGCCAGCTTGTGCCCTCAAGTTTTTGGGATGTATCTAGTGAAGCTTGCTGTGGCCATGGTGCTGGCTGGTGGGATTCAAAGGACTGATGCTACAGGAACACGGGTCAGAGGTTAGTACCTACTTAAAACGGAGAAATATTAATACATACAAGGTGAGAAGCTAGAATTTTTCTTTGAATAAAAATTGCTTGTTGAGCTTTATTTTCTAACCATAATCTTTCAACCCTAATGACAGTCAGTTGTCTGACTATCTAATACTTCATCGCCAGTATCTGTATATCAAAAGGTAATTTCTAGAATTCCAAAGACTAAAAGAAATCTTTTAAGTTTTTTTGATGAATATATATTTTTGCTCTAATCTATAAGGGTGCCACAAAATAAAATCTTTACATTTTGATTACTATGTTTTCATTGGATCCCCAGTCTTTCTTCAAGAGGAAAAGATTAGAAATAATGCTTTTTAATATCTCCAAGTCAGTGTCTCTCCATCTGTGACTGTCAGTGTGTTTCTCTCAGACTGCTGCTTTCAATCATCTGCCTGCTGGTTCCCCTTCTGCCGGTAGGTAGCAAATGTGCAGTCTGCCCTGAGGTGCTGCTGGAGGTCACACGTTCAAGCAAAGATTACTCTAAGTATATAATTATGTTCAAATGGCAAAAAGCTCTTTTGCAGCTAACACATTTAACTGACCTGAATCTGGCATAGAGTAGGTGTATTATGGCCCTCACTATAGGCCACATGAGAGTCATAATAACCAAAGACTAAAAGGACATTGTTCATATATAAGGCCATTAATAAGAATTCTAAAACCACATGGTACAATATAGGATAGTATAATAACGCGTGTATGTATTCTATGTTTTGATCACCTACTATTTGCAAGGCACTCTGCTAAATGTGGAGCTTAAATAGGGAGTTTCCTATTAATATATTTAGGAAATACTTGAATATTTCTGAATAAATTTTTTTGATCACTGAGACAGTACATACCACAGGGTAGTCACATATTCATTTATGTTACATTTGAAAATAAGTTACTTTGAGATATTAAAATTTTCATTAAATGAAAACATCTTCACTTAACTGTTGTAATCATAAGTGATACTTATAAAGCACTTATAAAGTCTTGAACACTTAAAAATACTTAAATAAAAATGGAATAAAATACCTGTATGGCTTGTATGGAAAGATTTAATCGAGTAGTTTGTTATTTAAAAATAGATTAAATAAAATCAGCAACTTTAGAAGCCAAAAATGTCTTAAATGTCAAACATACGCCTAAACATCTGGAAATAGCACAAAGTCTATTAATTTAGATATTAAATGTCACATTCAGAAATCACTTAAAGATTGTTATTTTATGATAGTTAACCTAATTTTTAAGGATATCTAGTTAAATCCTTCCTTAAGTGACCTTAAGTATACAGCAAAAACATAATCACGATGGCATTCCAAGTGGACCATTTTCCTTTTGATTAATTATACTTATTCATGGGTCCTTTCATAGAAATTTAAAACTTTATTAACTTTTTTCTAGGTGAATCTCATCTTTTATTGGTTGGGGATCCTGGCACAGGGAAATCTCAATTCCTCAAGTATGCAGCAAAGATTACACCGAGATCTGTGCTCACAACAGGGATTGGATCTACTAGTGCAGGTATTTTACTTGACAATTTCAATTAGTTTAACCTTATTACAGATGCTAACACAGTGGGTTTTTTCTTATGAAAAAGTACCTTAAGTAGGATAAATTTCAAGCTAATTCTTGAGTTACTGCCCAAAATGGAAATATGTAGCAGTACTTTTGTAGCTCTGAGAAGATATTTTAAAAGCTCTACCTTCACTTAAAGTTATTTTCCTAAAATTCATCCCATATACCTTTTTGCATCTGAGTTTTGAAAGATCCTATTTGATTGGGGGGGAAAAAAAAACACAACGTTGAGATAAATGGGAGAAATCTCGCTTTACAAAAGTAGATCAGTGGCATAGAGCTTGAGGCATTTTTGTGCTCTTAGATCTCATGGGGAACAGTAGATCCTACTGAAAATTCTTAGGTAGGAAATTTGTCTTAATATGTGGAAAGCATACTTTCATCATTACAACATGGAGCTTCACTCATGTTATAATGATTCTTCAACAAGTACATACAAAAGTTTTTTCAGATAGAATGTCAAGATTTGATTATAAAGTAACTTTAGGAAAAAATTTTTTAAAATGTTTTGATGCCATTTTGTATTTTATACTGTTTTGATTTAGGAAATAGCTCTCCTGTCCTTCTGTTATAGGCTCTTGGTTTCACACATTTTACAATATTATTTGCTACCTGTTAAGGGAAGCCTAATGTCCATGGTCTGTGCTGAAATTTCTTAAGAGAAATTATACTATAAAACTTATCATAAAGCAGCAAAAGCTGTTTTAATGGTCCTACATAATGAGAGCCCCATTCTAAGGGGCTCTCAGATTTTGAAATATAACTGATTAGTACATTAAGCATTGATGAGAAGGGATCTGTAAATTGAGAGGCATAAACAAGGTGCAGCATACTGGAAAGGGTAGTAAGCAAGAATATATAAAGAACACTTTATGTGCATTTAAAACTTCCTATGACCCGGTGTTCTAGAATCCTGTATAAAATGATATCAATAACAAACAAATAAAAGTGTTTGCCAAGTAATTATGTGGAATGTTTCCTAAGTTAATTGTATAGAGTACCAAGAAATGAGTCCAAGCTATCTGCTAGGCTACTAGTAATTTCAGAATATTTGGACAGTTTTCAAGTGAATGGCTGCTGATTCACACTACACTAGCACTTTTCCCTCTTTTATTATTATTATTTTTAATATTTGTTTATTTTTGAGAGGGAGAGAGAGAGCACGCAAGTGAAAGGGGGAGGGGCAGAGACAGGGAGACACAGAATCCGAAACAGGCTCCAGGCTCTGAGCTGTCAGTACAGAGCCCGAAGCAGGGCTCGAACTCAGGAACCCATGAGATCACGAACTGAGCCTAAGTCAGCCGCTTGACTGACTGAGCCACCCAGGCACCCCTCCCTCTTTTTTTAAATGTAAAGATCATAATCCAAATATGACAGAAGAGACAGGTATAGGGAATATGAATTTTAGAACTATAGGAAAGTTATTGCTACTTCTCATCTACTCAAAGGGCCCGATTAGCCTTTCTTCAAACTGTGTATTGCAACCACTTAGAGTCATAAATGCCAAGTTCAGTGAGTCAAAACCAGCACTTTAAAAAATGAAATACAATAAAAGGTACCAGAATATATTGCACACATAAAGATGCACTATAAGGGTGCACTGTCATGAAAATTACTATAAAAACTTGCATTACAGGGTCATACTTTGTTTTTTAACTATGGATTACAGTGAAAAGTTTTGAAAACCACTGCCATAGACTTTCTTGGTAAAACCAGAAACCCAAATCTTAACCGACTGAGCCACCCAGGCGCCCCTTAGAAACCCAAATCTTAAGCCAGAGGATAAGACCACATGGAAGTTTATAGAAGGTTATAAATGAACAAATGCATGCATGCTCCTCAGATTTCCTGAATGTTTTCTCAACTCAAATGATATCCTCACTCCCTCCAATCTATTTGCCTCTCTCTTCTGTGGTATAGGTAATTTGTTCCTGTGTATATTCTCATGACAGAGCTATTTACTGTGATCAAAAAGGAGAGAAACTGTTCCAAACATTTTAGGTATAATTCAGATAGTGTCTATAAATGAGGCTAAACAGGGGGAAAATAAAACCCACATGCTATAGCTTCTTAGCTCCTAATGTTTGCATTCTAAGTATTACAGAATCATAAAAATTTTAAGTAAGAGATCATAGTTTTTAAGTCTTAACCTTCTGTGAAAATTAGCTGTTTACAAATTGATGTAAAAACCTAACCCTTGGTGTCAATACAAAATCAATCATTATAATTAGAATAAAAACTCAGCAGCAAATTGCTTCATTTGGTTATTTGGCTTATATATGCTTTATTTCTAACAAGCACATATCTTTTTCCTGTTATATTAATCACTGAGCTCTTTGTTGGAAATTTTTACTTTTATTTTCATTTTAATTATTTTAACATATTCTTAAATTTAATTGCAATTAGACAAAAATGAAATTTTCTTCATATAGTTTTAACAGTTGGATGTATTTTAAGTCTATGAACTAGTTAGTGGACAGTATTTTAATCACCTGGTATATTAAATTTCAAAATTTAACATTTAGCAAAATTTTGCTTCACAAATTCACCTTTTTAGAATGACAGGAAATATATACAACTTAGAATCCATATTCAGACAAATGCCCTTTTCCCTTCCTCAAAATAAAAGCTTTAAAAAGTGCAGTATAAAAGTTTTAGATATGAAGGCACTGCATAACTCTGCATCATATGGCTAATATCTTGCTTAGCAGCAAGAGTAATGAGAATATTCTACACTTAATTTAATGGAGCATAAGAAACTTTGAGGAAGGACCTAGCTTTCATCAAAGAAAAAGAACCCTTTGGCCCACTTAATGGATTCCTTTCCAAGATTGCTTTTAAAAAAACTTAACTGGAAAGGCTATGTAGACTATGTCAACCACAAATATGCCTTATCTTATTCTGCATGAGTGTCCAGGGATATGGAGAAGAGTACCACATGTGTGAAAATATATATATTTCCAAAATAGTGACTTATCTCTTACGATAAAGCTAAATACACCTTCCCAAATACACTGTTTTTATATAAATGCTGCCAACAACAGATGATCTATCAAATCAGTTTTGAAAATTTCATAGCATTTCTATAAATCTAATGAAAACATCTAAGTCATTATAATATCCTGTTCTTAAACTTAGGGAGTTTGTATCTGCTCTTGACATGTTGAATTCAATGGGTAATAATGATGCATCATTCAAGGAATATTCTGATGTCCTAAACTGTTAGAAAACAAAAACCAGAGCCAGAGGACCTTATAAACAATTAACCACATTTGTTGTCATCTTAGAAACCAAACTGAATGCTATCTAACATTCCATATAATAGCAGCCATAAGAGGCTTCAAGGTGGCCTAGAAAATCAGGTCCTGAAGTTCTTGGTAGCATATACTTGACTTCAAATCCCTTCTTTAAGGATATGACAAAAAAAAAAAAAAA
Source organism: Felis catus (assembly GCF_018350175.1). NCBI lineage: Eukaryota > Metazoa > Chordata > Mammalia > Carnivora > Felidae > Felis > Felis catus. Next base: position 106,885,107 of record NC_058372.1, on the reverse strand, counting down.
AAAAAAAAAAAAATGGAAATTTGCCCCTTACATGAAACCAAACTATCACAGGAAGAAACATTTTACTTGAAGTTTGTTCTCTTGAAGGCCAGTAAAATAGTGGTCCAAAGATTATTGTCCAAAAGGCTAAGAAAGCTTTACAGCCTGGTCTAATGATTTATATTTTTTCTTTATAAGTGCTTTAATTACATATAGAGGAGAAGAAAATAATATATATGTTTTAATCAGATTAGTTTCAGAACAAATAAAATAACACATTAGAGAAAAAAATTACTTAAAAATAGTTGTATTTATATTCCACAATTTGCTCAAATACTGGTTTTCTTATAAACTTTCTACAGGATGTTTTTTAAACAAATTCTTCACATTGTGTCTTGACTATGTACTTACGGAATTTCAGGGAAATAGTTCTGTATGTTTTTATAGCTTAATTTGTACTAAAGGGATGGCAGATGGTCACATGCAGTCCATGTGGGATTCTAACATGACATTTAGTGAGTTTTCTGACGTGGACCATCCCTTTGATGCTGAAGGTAATGCATCTGTTGAAAGAAGTGATTGTAGATTTGGATTACTGCTCTCTGCATCTTCCAGTTTTTCTGTGTTATCTTCCCAATTAATGTGGAATCTTGTAACTCTGGGATTAGATGCCAAAATGTTCCTTTGAAGCTGAAGAAAGAAGGAAATATATAAATAGTAAACACTAAGAAAGTTAGATACTACATACAAATAGAAACTTAATAGAATGATTCTTTACCTTAGTACTCCTAAAGGGCCAAATTCATATACAAAGGCTAATTAAGCAAAGCACCTTAACATAACACACAAGGACCAGGGCTACAGCAGACATTATTATTTTAGCTTAATGGAAACAGGATATGGAGAATCTGAGAGAATTCATCCAGATCTCTTAGTAACCAATAAAATATCTAACCCCTTTGTACTTGTTTCCTAAAAGGGAGAGAATCTCTTCTTTTTCTTGCAGGTGAATTCTTCATAGAACGCTTTATCTCACAAACTAGTATGCTTTGTAGATTGATGTGGTATCTTCAGTAATATTTTCAAAGAAAATGAAAAATTTCTTCAAATATAATATCTCATTATTAGTGGTTTCCTACCTTTTAATTATTATGGTTCACTCTCAGAACCAGTATTCTAGTTTTTTCTCTTTTTGCTATACAAGGTGCCATATAAGTAACTAATACATGGAGTCAATGGAAGGTCCCATACCAGGATTAAGCATTCTGGCCTTATTACCAGAAAAAACATTCCACTTTACTCCCATGTAATTTTTCTTGCATGATCCAGCAGATGGGGTGTTGTGTTCAATCTCACATAAATGATCAGTTACTAAAACTGTTACAGTTCCCAAGAAAAATCATGAAATACTAAGTATTTCAGAGAATCTGTATTTCTGAATCACGGGTTTCAGATTCTCACTCAGAAGCCGTTTTCCATAACCAGAAATATTTAAGACCTTTAGGTTAACCTCTAAGAATAGCAGATAAAGGAAAACCTACGTGTGTGTGTGTTCCAATTTTTGGAAGAGTTACAGACCAAGAATATCATTGAATAATCATGAATTTCTATGTCGTAAAGGCTGAAATGAAAAGAATTATGATGTGTGGGAAATGCCATGCAGAAGCTGTAAACAACTGTTTCTTACTGGAGGATTTTTTCAATTTTCTAAATCATCAGAGACTCTCAAGGTGCCTGACCAACATTAATTACTCATGATTCACTTGGAGGTAGGGTCTGAGGTCAAGTATGGGTAATGGAACAATTAGTTTGCCCAGTTAGCACAAAGACCTCAAATTTATTTTGTCTCAAAGGTATTTTCATAATATAGTATGAATTGACACTTGCTTAATAGTAAAAGTAATGAAAAGAGGAATAGTCAGAACATTACCTTAGAAAAGTCTGGTTTTACTGGCGGATTTTCCCTTAATTCTGTCTCAGTATATTCATTATTTACATAATAGCCAACTCTAATAAATTCTTGACCCCGATAGGTGCATGTAATTAGCACAACTGTTACACCTACTGCATCTGCATCTGGAATGAGTCCTGGATTAGGTGCATCAGCCTAGAATAATTTAAAAAGAAAAGAAACACACATCACAAAGAGGCAAGCAAGACTGGAGTTTTAGTTACCTTGAGCATCATGAATTAAGGGTACAGCAACAAAAACTTGGGGGCATCATACTGGGAAGGCAAATGTTCATTTTTAAGATTGACATAAAGCCAGAAAATATAGTTCAAATACGTAATTACTCTGGGTACCTGAAAGCTTCACTACTTCTATAGGAAGATAAATCTAGCTACACTGTGTGGTAGTTCCTGAGGGATTGTGCAATATTCAATTATAAAACCTTTTATAAAATATAGCAAATAATTAAATCAGTAGTCTCACTGACTCTACCCTTTTCCAGTCATAATTTTCTTTTTGTTTTTGAGAGTGAGCACAAGTGGGGGAGGGGCAAGGGAAGCAAGCATCTTCAGCAGGCTTCATGCCCAGTACAGAGCCTGGTGCAGGGCTCAATCCCATGGCCGTGACATCGTGGCCTGAGCTGAAATCAAGAGTCAGATGCTTAACCAACTGAGCCACCCAGACACCCCTCCAGTCATAATCTTCAAACCTAAATTAGTAAATATTCAATGATCTCCACATAGCCTGTTGGCAGCAAATGTTTATTATACCAGTTTGTCTCTTATACCCAGGACACACAGCCACTCTCCCACCTGTCACAGATATTCTAATAGTAAATTAATATCAAATTGAAAATGGAATAGAAATAGCTATTCAGCAGATTCTCAAAAATATTAAACTACCGTGAGTGACTTTGATAGGCACTAAAATATAGTGTACTATTTAAATCACGCACACTGGAAATACAATGAAGGTAAAAATTGGTTTGAGCAGACATACTCAATGACCTTGTTTTAAATCCCGCTGCTGAATCTTGAGTGCAGAAGGTGAAGCAAGTGAGCTAGAGGAGGTGGACAGCATGAGCAAAGGCTAGGGCCCTGTGGCGCTACGTACGGCTGGAAGGAGTCATAGACTGATGGGCACTGACACAGACCTGAGGCAGCCATTCTGAATGGTAAATGGATAAAGATTGTCCCAGCAGATTAGCTTACTCTTGCCAGGACACTAACGAACATCCCTGAGCCTGGTGAACACTTCAGCCATGGCCTTGGCTTGGGAAAACCCCTGTCCGCCATTCTCAATCAGGCTGTTTGAATTATCAAAGACCAATGATTATTGTATAGTTATTACATGTAGATGACACAAAAAAGCATAAAATATCTAGTCTAAAACATCTATCTAGGCCGAAAAGTTCAGTCACCTTCTGCTTCCCTGCCTCCCACATCCAGCCAGTCTAACACTTCTCATCTCTGGAGTCTCAGTTGTGTCTTCATGTCTTCTCTGGAATCCTGTTGCAACTTTCTAACTGTTCTCCCCTAGCTCGCTTGCTATTTTGCACTGTTGCCAGCATTAGCTAGGCAAAGATCCATTCCTATCCCTTCACTAATTTTAAAAACTCCTGATGATTACTCCCATTTCTGAGGAAAAAATCCCTTCTTTAACTTCATTTATAAGGCCCTTCACACTTTGTTTCCAACCAACAGCTCATTCACATTCCCTTTATTTCCACACCTCTTACTCTTGTTCTAGAATTAGAATTCTTTTAAATGTACTGGTAATCTTTCATGCCTCTGTGCTTTGCATATACTGTTACCTTGGCCTGTAAGTCTCTTCCCTAACATCCTAAAAAATTCATCTAAGTTTGCATAAAATGTATCCTTTAGTGAAGCCCTTCCTAATTCAGAAGGTAGAATTAATAGTACTGTTTTTGTACTTTATTACTTGACACAAATCCTCTTTAATGTATGTCCAATAATTTAAATGTGTTTATCTTTCAGTTGTTGCTGGGATTCTAAGCTTTGTCCTGGGCAGAAATCCTGTCCAGTTCATCTTTATAATTCCATGTCTGGCACAGCTCTGGGTGCACAGTATATGATTAGTATTTTGAAATTCATGCATAACTCAATGCCTGACCTAAAGTAATTTATGATCATTTTAGAGAGATATCAGCAGGGGTATGAAGGCCTGTCCTGAGAATATGCTGTTTGTCTTACAGATCCTCTGTACCCCTACTGAGAGGGGTTAGGTTACTTCCAGGGTACCCAAAGAGCTTCTAATGTTCTGGAAGTTCATGGAGAATGGGGAAACAAAGGTAGTTTAGTACTGCTATGGAAACTTTCCTCCCATAGTGCTTCCCATCCCCTCAGTAGATTGGTTCTAGCCATGTTTGTGTTTTAAAATTTGATTGCCAAAGAATTCAACTTGAGCAAATCCAAATTCAAGTAGAAAAACTCACAGTCCTCTCAGATCACTTAAGATGAAATAACAGAGGGGCGCCTTGGTGGCTCAGTTGAGCATCAGACTTCAGCTCAGGTCATGATCTCAGGGTTCCTGAGTTTAAGCCCTGCACCAGGCTCTCTGCTGTCAGCACGGAGCCCGCTTCGGATCCTTTGTTCCCCTCTCTCTCTGCACTTCCCCTGCTCATGCTCTCTCTCTCTCTCAAAAATAAATAAACAGTAAGAAAAAAAAGATGAAGTGATAGGTAGAGATTTTTAACGTCAACCAGCAGTAGTACACAGATGTCTGGACATCTTCCTGCCAGCCTTTGACACACTCATAAGAAAGGCATGTTTATTCATGGCAGACCAGGGGAATACTATGGTAATTTGTTTAAAACACAAAACAAAAACTGTAGGTTAGTCCCTTTTTTGCTGATAATGGTGAATTTTTTTTTAAATACACAGGGTGACAGTCTGATTTAAATTGCATGGTGCTCTTTCTCTGTCCTTTTTGCCAATATGAACACTGATACCAAGGTAAAACTACTGGAAAATCACTGGAGGGAAATGTCTTTGAATATATTTTTCACTCCAGCCAAAAGCTTAACAGTGTTCTTAACAACATAAACACACAGAAAAGATCATTTAAGGGTTTGTTTCAAAGCCAAAAGATTTATTTGCAGGTTTTATAGTAGCATAAAAAGGTCTACCAGTACAAATCAATCCAGGTTTCTTAACCACATCATGAATTATCATCAGTGAATTATGGGTTTTCCAAGCTTATGGGTCAAAGCAAATACTTCTTTGTGTAATAATTTCAAGAACTTAAGACACAAGTGTGTTACAAGCAATGGGGCAGGATGTGAAGCAGTCTGTCAACTGCAGTGCCTCCCCCTACCCATGTCTTTCACCAAGGTTATGCACTCACATGACTCAGGTCAACAGCACTTTTAATGAATAGATATGAACTAATATATTTGAGCTTTTCTTAACCATTTGTTTAGATATAGTAAATTATTTGTTGCTTTTTAATAAAAAGCACTAAGGCTAGGAGACTATAATTCTGATTCTGTATTTAGGAGAAGGGAAGGATAGGTAGCAACTCTACAGATACCATGTTTATGATACATGATTCATGGCCCATATCAGATGGGATTATCTGACCAATGCTATTCATTTAAATTGAAAATGAAAAAAAAAAAGGGGGGGGCATCAGGGGTAGAAAGAGTTAATGTCCTTCTGGATGAGGTCTTTTCAGTGGGTTCTACATTAACTGATGGGACTCTGCTGTGTACAAATACCTGTAAGAAAATTAATAGTTTTCTTTTTGAAACCTATGAGTAGTTACTCTTTGGGCTATTATAAATATCTCCCTGTAATAAGCATGGATAATTGGGAAATGACTGAATAGTTTTAAACAACAATTTAACATACATTAAAAGAACTAACACTTTGAATACAGAAGACAGTGTCTGAAGCCTTGGTACAGACCCAAATACTGTCAGTGGTATCTGAGAACATAATTTGTTTTGGAATTTCCCCTCACAAATAATAAACACAGTAGTAGATTTGTAACAGTAATTCTCCATAAAATGTGTAGATTAGATGCTTTAGTAAAACACTGGACTTTAATTCCAATGATCCAAGATTATGCAGATCTCTCTAGTAGCATACCTAACTAACCTAGCTCAATCATGCAGTGTGCTGAAATAAAGTTGTTTCTATGGTCAGTACTCCTAGTGGCTGAAACCAGAAACCAAGATGCATATTACTAATTATACCAGTTAGCAGTATGCATTCAACCCCTGTACTGGCTGCTGGACAGCCACAGGTCTGATACTATTGGACTGTCCACAGGAAGAGCCCCGAGTTAACCACAATGTGTGCCATGACACAGTATAAGCTTTACTGCATGCTGTGCACACTCTGGAGTAAACATCACATTAACCTCTCAGCACACAAAATCAAGAGGTGGCATTCCTTTATGCTACAGAGGCTGCCTAAAACACAATAGAAGCAGATAAAAAGTGAGTGCAGCAGAAGCAGAGTGATTTAACCCAAAAGGAAACGAGTGAGGACCACGAGATATATAGTTTAGAAACGTATTTGGCATACATATTTACCAAGAACAATCTTACCTGAAATACAAACATATGCCTTCCTGCAGGAACAGGGCCCACTAAAACAGAGTCTAAAACTTGATCGTATTCTTCACTTTCTGCAGAGCCCACATAGATAATTTTCCATTCCAAGTCTAGGGTTAAAAACCAAAACATTATTTCATATTCAGTAATTACATTATGAGATGATATCAAAGACCCTATTTTAATGTCCACTTAAGCCAATTATTGGTTGCTGAAATTGACTTCTCACAGCAGAAAGTCCAAAAAGGCACTGAACTGCTCCTTATAAAATTCTTACATTTCTTAACAGAGTTTCTCAAAATGTTCTTTTGTGAAACACTAGTTCCTGGGCAAGGCTCCTCATAAACAAACCAACATGGCCAAAAACTTGGGAAATGCTACAACCTTGTCTTAAGGATTCATAAATAAAGCACACTGGCAGAGTGTCCGGGAACTTCCTTCGGTCAAGAACACCAGTAACGTTAATTCAGCATTTCCCAAGTTTATTTGGCTATGGAATCCCTCCCCACTTTTTTTTCGTATGTTATCTCTTAACCTACTTAAACACTTTGGAAGGGATGCCCCATACTATATTGCACAGATCCAAATCACCAAAGAACTCCAACATGGAAAAATTATTAACTTCCCTTGTGGCTTAGAAGGGGCTTCAGCTCATCAACTGTCAAAGGGACCACAGTCAGGGTTTTTCCTCATGGTCCCTCTTCATGTCATATATTCTTTAAATTGGGAAGAGGAAACCAAGGATCCTTGTGCCACTTTATACAACAGACTATATACAGTGGGAACAAGCATCAGGAGGAATAAGACACGCTTAAGTGCAACCCAAGACATTTTCTGTAATTCAACTGTTACATGTAATTCAGCTTTTATTGAGCACCTTCTACAGTGTGCTCTGCAGCAAGAACCCAGAGATGGGTAAAATGACTGCTTTTTCAAAGGAGCCTCCTGCTTAGTAGGGGGAAGAAGACAGCTCTGCAAATACAGATTACCCAAGCCCTCCTGGTCCTGAGGGTGTTTAGCACAGTGCAGCCCACCCTTGGATTCACTACGCTGCGACTACAGCACTCCCAGAGGGGTGTTTCTAGGGAGAATCTAGTTCTACTAAGTCAGCACTTTCTGAGGACCTATTACGTAAGTCATGGCTCTCTTCTAGACCACTTACATTTCTGTGTTCTAGCACATTTCCAGATGCAGGGTCCTGCATCTGACATCTCACGAGATCATCTATTTGTTGATAAAGATTAAAAGAGGAAAGAAGCAATATGAGTATCTAGTTACAAGGAACAGCAAGTATCTGCTGAAGAAGCAACGAGGCTGGGCTGGTGCAGACTGAATAAAGGGGAAAATAACTGACCTTTAGCTTGGGTGTGAGGGGCATGGCCAGATTATGTAAAGTTTTTGGTTTTGTTTTTTATTTTTGAGAGACAGAGTGTGAGCAGGGGAGGGGCAGAGAGAAAGAGAGGGTGATGAAGAATCTGAAGCAGGCTCCAGGCTTTGAGCTGTCAGCAGAGCCCAACGCAGGGCTCAAACCCATGAGCCGTGAGATCACGATGTGAGCCGAAGTCTGACTCTTAACCAATTAAGCCACCCAGGTGCCCCAGATTATGCTAAGTTTTAAAGGTCATCGTAAAGATTTTTGGCTTTTACGCTGAGTGGCACAGGAAGCTATTGGGAGGGTTCTGACTACAGGAATCACATGATCCACTTTTCATTTTAGAAGGATCATTTTGGCTCCTGTGTTCAGTATGGATTGTGAGATTGTGAGGGTCAAGAAACAGGATATTTTAACAACTGAGGCAAGAAATTATGGTAGCTTGGACCACATGTAGCCATAGGGATGAGAGCAAGGACACTCTGGATAAATCTTGAAGATAAAGGCAGCAAGAATCCTTTATTGCAGGGGGTAGGGGATGAAATCAAACAGGAATTTGTTTTGGACATGTTAAATTTGAGATATCTACTAGATAGATATCTAATAAAATTACAAAATTAGTGGCTAGTGACATAGGAAACCCAAAAGCCAAGTGGAGAAACTTTTAAGAAAGGGGTATAAAAGCTATTAAACTTAGCCAAGTGCGAGTAAGACTGGGAACTCTCACACGAAGGTTTTCATATTTTGTTCATTTTGTATGTATTTATTTGTACTAATACATATAGTGCTCTTGGCCTCCTAATTGGTAGAAAGTAAGTTGGCATTTGTAGTCTGGCATGGAAACATAGAATTTATAAACTTATTTTGTAAAATACCTACTATGTGCTGAGCATTGGTCTTGCCAATTTCACACCTGTTATTTAAATCTCAACAGCTTTATCATATGGATTTAATTATACTATTATGCAAACAAGAAAGTTGAGGCCCTGAGAGGCTAAGTAATGTACCCAAATTCACACAGCTAGCAAACTCAGGAATCAGAACCTACGCTATGTCTCTGCAACTCCAAAGCCTGGGCTCTTTCCAAAACCGAAACTAGGAAGATGCATTCTTCCATTTCTGCTCTCAAATGAATAGTGGAATAAAGGAAATTAATTGGGGGGGGGGGGGAGGGGGGAGATGGGGAGATGGGTGAGACCAGAGGCTATAGGAAGATGATCTACCCTTAAGGAGCACAGGCTGTAACTCAGGGAACACCTGTACCTTAATTTCTATCTAATGGAATCCTTGCTATAGCTACTGAGTTTAAAATGCTCAGTACTTATTTATAAATCAGCATCAATTGTTTTATTCTTACTATTTTTTTTTTAACTCTGCTTTCATTTTCCTGTCCCTTGTATTTGAAGGAGGAAGGGATAGAGTCAGATGCACAGGTTTTATCTGCTGAAGTAGTTTAATCATTTAAAAAGTTAACTGTTTCATCTAATCATGGAAATCCCGGCCTGCAAGTATCTGCATTTATGGTTGGGAGTGAGGGAAGTAACCAAGTGAATTTTAAACTAATTACACTACTTGGGACGATCTGTGATCTAGTGGAAAGTATGTAATCTTTGGGAATTAGAACAAGCCTGAAGTTTAAAAGCATGAAACACCATGTTCAATTCTGGTACATTGTAAGTATTCAACTAATAGTAGCTAGAATTATTGGTACTGACCAACTTAAAAAAAGAAAGAAAGAAAGAAAGCTCCATTCAGTAGAGAAAGAATCAGTAGTCCACAGAGGGCATAACAAAGATTAGCAGGAAGGTCAATCAAAACGTGTACAGACTTGGGACCACCAGATCAAACACATCCTGGGTCTCCTAATCAAATTAAAGTATGAAAAATGGTGGCCAACATCTGGTGTGGGACTTGAGACAAAATTATGAAGTGAAAATTTTCCTTCAGAATATTCTGTAGTTTCATTTTAAGAATAGATTTTTTAGAGATCTGCAATATAAAAGTATGGAACCTGTAAGAAGCTTTTGCTAAGTAAACTCAGTTTCCTTAATCCACATAGCCTCTAGGTGGAGTACACAAGCATGGCACCTTTTTGAAAGATTCCTTTGCAGCTTTCAGTATGACTCAGCTTAAACTCTTTTTAAAAATGCTAAATAACCAGTCTTAGTGCTCTGGGATGAAGTGTACAAGTGGAAGTAAGTGTATTGTTGACACTAGTATCCTAAAAACTCTGATGTCCTTCAGCTGAGTTCTGATTAGGTCCCAGGTAAAAATGGAACGTAATTCTGCTTCCATGAGTAGTGAGTTTCAGCCATCCAATGTCAAAGCCCTGTAACATCATGAATCATCTATCACCCTTGTCCAAAACTGGCTCTTAAAATGGAAGGCATCACTTGAGAAATACCTGTACTTTGAATAATTTAGGCTTAAAATGCTATAGTATAAGTTGGAATGGACTGATCAATGGTTTCTCTTGCATTCGCCAATTTTTATATACAATTGGCAAAAAAAGGAAAGATTACCAACTGGTTGGATAAGAAAAATTGGCCTGGTAGTTAAATGGTGACGGTAGCACTCTGGGAAAGTAATCAAATGGTTTCAGAGTAGTAAGAAAAATCCCCCTTAATTTTATTATCAGTGATCTATTAGAAGTTAGTTTATTTTAATAAATGAATCGTCTTTCAAAATGGGACCTACATATTATATATGTGCATATATGCTTTATATATTCATTAATACTTAAGAGCACAGATTAAAGTGTTATCATTACAGGAGATGGTGGAAAGCACTGAGTACAGAGGACTGTTACTTTATATACACCTGTACAACTTTTAAAAAGTTTATTACAATGAGCATGTATTGCTTTTATAATTTGAAAACCTAACACCCTACATAAAATACATTTTGTGGATATTAAAAACTAATTTTTAAAGTGAAATTGCTTTATATGCCATTATTTGCATAATTTTAAATGCATTTCGCTAAAATATACTTGTAAGTTCAAATAAGTATGGCCTGTTTAATTGTAAAATGACCATTGATGAAGCTAAATTTTTTTTTCAAAATTTGAAAAGTCAAGCACTGGATTATTTGAATAAAATTTACGAGCAAATATAAAAAAAAAGCCTTGACAAGTTTTAGCTTCCTAAATATTTGTTACTGCATATAACAAAAATATTTTTGGAGACCTTAATACGGACTTAAAAAAAGTAGTAAAAATTTTTGCATTGCCATTAGAACTTTACCTTTTATTTCCTGGCCCACTTTTGTATTTTATGCTCAGAGTGTTTGGATGAGTTATTTTAATTAGATTTCAACACGTTCTTGAAGAAAGTCTTTCAGACTACTGAGAAGCCAGTGATTTTAAGTCCTGGGGATTATTTAAGTGTTTTACTTATTTTTGCTCTTGGGTTAAATGTAACTTTATAGCTTAGCAATATTTTTCTTCTGAGCGAGAGGTTTCAGTCATTACGGAACAGGAGTCCACGCCGGTCGGGGCGAGCCTGCGCGCCAGCATCCCCGGGTGCCCCGAGCATCCCGGGCGCGGGCCGGGGAGTGCCGCCGGGGAGCACCCGCGGTCCCCGGGGAGCGCCGGCGCCCGGCCCGCTGCGCCGAGGGGCCGAGCCTGCGCCCGCCTCCCCCGCTGGTTGGTCCAGGGAGCCAGAAATCAGCGCGAGGACAGCCTCGCTCTCCTCCCCGGGGCGGCCGGGCACGGCCACCCAGGAGAGTAGGGCAACTCCAGCGTAAGCTCTAAAAATGGATTTGCCTCTCGCTCGGGGGCAGGAAGGTGGGCAGGCGGGGCGCCGTGTTCGTCACCCGCGGCGCGGAGAGGAGGCGTAGTGACGCCGGGGTCGGTGGCCCAATTCTCTACTCTTGGTAAGATGGCTCCGCTGCTAACTCGCCGGCGCGACCACACACATGCCTCTCCCTTCCCAGCCTTCGTGCCGGGGCCGCGGAGGCCGTTCCCGGCGCGGGGCCAGCCCGGGGCGACCCCCGGCCGGCGCCGCGGGCGCGAGTGCGGGTCTAGCGAACCTCCCGCCCGCCAGACAAAGCTGACAACATGGCTACCTCCGCTCGAACAAGTTCCTCGCAAGTTGAGCCACGGCAGGCGCCCCGGCTGCGGCCGAACGCCGCGCGCGCCTCGGCGGCCGTCGTCCATCAACTTCAAGTTTCCCTCCGCAGAGCCGAGCCTGCCGCCCGTCCGGCGCCGAGCACCGGCCGCCCGCGCGAGGCCGGGCCCGGGAAACTTTCAACGTCTGCAGCCCGCAACTGACAGCCCGGCGGCGGGCGGGCGCCCGACTCACCTTCAGACAGGTCCTCGATGCACTCGAAGGTGATCTCGAACTGGAACGGGTTGTAGAAAGGAGAAGGGTTATCCAGCACCACTACATTGTTCACCTGAACCTTTGCCATATTTTGAAAAAAACACAAACAATGGGAACGGGGCTTGTTGCGGCACAATAAAGTCCAGCGCGCGGCCGCTCGGGAGAGCGCAGACCCCCGCCCCAGCGCCTGCCCGACGTCGTGCAGCGGCGACTTGAGAAACTTTTTTTTCCTCTTTTTATTTACACGGGAGCACTCCACAGTGTTTTGCAGCTTTCCTATTTCACTAAACTACAGCCCATTCTGCTCTGATAACTAGCAGCGTTGCCCGCGATTGGCTGCACCCAAGCTCTGACCCTCCTCCTCCAGCGAGGGCCTCGGCGGTGAGCAAGATGGGCTCCCGCTCCCGGAATGGACTCGGAAACTTTAACTGCGGCTCCACCTGCTGGTGTGGATTAGGACAAAGGCGGAGAACAAAGTGAGTGGAATACGGGCTGGGAGGCCCGCGCGGAGGCCGCCGGCGGCGGCGGGGGGGAGGGGCGGCGCTGGCCCCGCCCCCGGCCCGGCGGCTCCCGCGCCTCACGTCGGGCGTGGCCGCGGCGGGGCGGGGCGGGGGTCGGAGGAGGCGTGGCCGCGGCGGGGAGGCGTGCTCGCGGCCGGCGAGGCGGCGGGAGGGCGCGATTCTGGGCGACGCCCGCCCCTCGGGTTTGCTTCGTGTGGTTTTTGGGTTTTTTTTTTTTTCTTTTAACTCTCTTTTAACATCAGTCCAACTGCTGTGCAGTCTCTCTACTGAAATTTAATAGATGTGATTCGGTTGTCTACACTCGGTTAGATTCAGCTTCCTACGTACTGGGTACATTTGGGGTAGAAAGGGTTGGTTACAGTGGAAATAAATTGTATTTTATAGACCCAGTGCCAGCTCGAACGGAGCAAAGCCATTTTGGAAATCTAGTTCTTGGTCAATATCTGCGTTTGGGCACTACAGCGCGGTTAGTTAAATAGACACAAAATGAAGGGCAAAGAGAGAGGCTTTTCCACGCATACTTTGCATGAAAAATCTAAATAGGTAATATTTGGGCTGCACCTGAGTCGTCTTCTCGTTCTAATCTGGAAAACCCCAGAATAAGAAAAAGATTACCAACGATGTGATCAGTTACACCCCAGTTTTCTGCCGTTTCGTGAGCATAACAGGAACATAAAAAGAGAAAATGGAAGTGTCAGGAAACCAAAGGGCAAAAAATATGATAGGAAAGGGAAAGGAAATGTAAAGAACACAGCGGCATACTAGGGCATGTGATTTTCAAAAAATTTATGACCCAAACCGCTAGTAAATAAAAATTTGTGGCACCACAAACAAGTTTTGAGGAGTCTGCTTGATTCGTCGGCATTCGTGTGGATTCATTTCTGCTGTTTGACTACCACTGCGGGGAAAGGGAGAGCTTTTAACACGTTTGTGGGGTTGTTGAACAATTTCTGTTTACCTAGTAAGAGTGTCATAATGATTTATTACCTGCTGTTCATAAACCATCAGTTTTTTCCTTAAGTGTTTCGAGTGAAACCACTGATCTTGACTAATTAAATTCAGAAAAGTATTACTTCTTAAGTATCATCTGTGCTGAAAGAGTTGTTTCTTAGTATAGTGCCCAGGATTTTGAGTTCTCATTCTTTGGGCATTTTTCATACTAAATAGATTGCTGTTGATGAGGCTTCTTTATCTGATAGATAGTCTTTTGAAAGTTAATATGGAAAAGGTAATACCAGGCCTCCCCATATTCAGAAAAACTGCTTGGAGCAGGGGTTTCTCATTTTATTGTTAATGGATTAAACAGTAAAATAGGACCTACCAGAAAAGGCTTCCTCAAGCCCAGTTGTTTGTGTATGTTACACTAGGAGCCTTAGTGTGGTGATAGATGCAAATTACTGTGACTGATAAACTATACTCTCTGTTCACTCTATTAGTGCTGGTCTTAACACTAGCCAAGATAAAGTGTCAATTGCTATACTATATGCTGTTAAGATACACTAGATATGTAAGATAAATGGCCAATAGAAGATTAAAACATGAGTCCTTTGAGAATGGTATATGCAGTTTTCTGATTATTGCAGGCACTCTTAAGAGGAGATTCTAATTCACTTGCTTTATAAAAATGACATTATAAGCTTGGTAAAATAAAGTGTATTTTGCAGTCTGACCATAGGTGTGTCATAATAAGGTATACCTTATACCATAAAACTTGCTTTTGGTGGATATGCAGCATCAAGAACTGAAGAGATCTACCTGGATACCACTAGTTTGGCTTATTTTCTTTAAAATTCTTTGTTTAACATGTCATGTACAACAGTATTTAAGGGGAAAGTGACCTTCTTTAATAGTCCACTGGAAACCGCAAATAGTGGCTCGAGGCCTCTCATGTTGTGTGTCCTGCCTTAACTCTTTTATTATTGCCTTTCATAAACATTAAAGAGCCTTTGAGCATCTTTTCCAATAGTTTCCTTCTTCACCTTTGACAGTACTTTACAGGAAAGGCCAAAGGGGTTCCCAGATGTGCCCTAGCATATTTCTAAATAAGCTGGTATTTCACAGAGGAAAAAAAAAATTATAAAAGCATCACTCTAGTTTCAGAGACAATCTATAAGATTGCTGGACAACTTTTTGGTGACTCTCAAGCAGCTGATCATACTGTAACAGATGGGTCACCATGAGTATCTTCATTTATTAAGTACCAAAGGGGACCCACTTGATGCTTGGAGGGCTGCAAAGAATATAATCCCCAAAATTGCTTCCCTCCTTATAAATTCCCTCTGTATGGAAGAAGGATGGCTGAAGAAGATTGTTTGGACTCTAAGATGAATAAAGACTAAACTAGTGCCAAGGACAGAGATAAATGAACCTAGTTAGATATTGTTATAGGCCGAATTGTGCCCCCCCCCCCATTCATATGTTGAAGCACTAACTCTCCAGTACCTAGGATATGACTTTATTTGGTGATAGGGCCTTTAAAGAGGTGGTTAAGTTAAATGAATTCCTGAAAGTGGGCCCTAATCCAATCTAAATGGTATCCCAGAGGAGGGAATTTGGACATGAAAAGAGACAAAGGGCACACATACACAGAGAAAAGACCGTGTGAGAATACAGCAAGAAGGCAACCACTTGCAATCCAAGAAGAAAGGCTTTCAAAGAAACCAACCCTGCGGACACCTTAATCTTGTACTTCTAGCCTCCAGAACTATGAGAAAATTATTTACATTGCTTAAGCTACCCAGGCTGGTATTCTGTTATGGCAGCCCTTGCAAACTAATACAGCTATAATTTTTTGTCCACATAATTAGGCTTATTTGACAATCTGAGTTTATTTAATCCAATTATTGGTCTGTTATCACACCTTTCTGTGGTGTAAAATGAGGTGGTCATTTAGCCATGCCAGTAGGCTGCGTTGGGGTATGGAGTGGTTCCTGTAGCTACTCAGAGAAGTACCTATTGGTGTTGGGCATATAGCTTAAAATCTGAAGGGACAAGATGCAGCTTGCCTCCTCTACAGAGGGCTTCTAAAAATCTTAAGCTTGAAGTTAAATTGAAGACACACACAAAACAAGATGAAAGAGTGAATTAAAATGAACTAGAATTAGATTGAATTAAATGAAAATATATTGAATTGAAATGTATTATAACTAAGATATAAATCAAGTCTTAGCTCCTGCCTGCTGCAGAAGTTATAGGAATGGAAGTGCTAACCTCTTGCCTTTGTTCAAATCCTGGATTTCCACCTGGGGTAATTACATTAGTCCTGTGTTTAATACTCTATAAAGAGATATTGTCCCCATCTTTTAAAAAAAGTTCTAATTTAAGGCTTGTCGTAGTATGCTCTTTAGTTAGTTTAAAGGGCTCCTTATTATTTATTAGTTATAGAATGTCAAAATTTAATAATAGTTTTAGATAAGATTTTGTGTATAATTGTAGAATGTTGGGATTTGCTAGAGTTTATATTTCTAAAAGGAATAAATTCTACTGTAATGATTTTAATAATTTATCATATAGAGAGCATTTATTATGTGAAATTATTGTGCTCAGCTCTGTGGAGTATTCAAAGATGAAACATACTTGGGCATAATCCTCATAGACTTTATTGGCAGGAAAGATTACTGTGTAATCAAGTCTGTATGGTATAGAATAGAAAGTGTTATGTAACTTTAACCAGTTATTGTTAAAGTTCTGTGGGAGGCAAAATATGGTATCAAAATAAAGGCTGTGTATGTGTGTGCCCATGTGTATAGTATGTGTACGTATATTTGGTATGATATATATATGGTATGTATGTATATCTATATATGGTATGATGCTTTACCATTTGCTTTTTTTTTATTAATGTTTATTTATTTATTTTGAGTGTGAGAAGGAGCATGCAAGCAGGGGAGGGGCAGAGAGAAGGAGAGAGAGAATCCCAAGCAGGCTCTGTGCTGTCAGCATGGAGCCCCATATGGTGCTTGATCCCAGGAACCATGAGATCATGACCTGAACCAAACTCAAGAGTTGGGTGCTTGACTGACTGAGCCACCCACCAGCCCCGATACTTTCCCATTTGTAAAGAACTTTTAAATGACCTGCTTTGGAACCTCAAAACATCCTGGTATAGTAGGAGGGTAAGGTATTATCATTTCCACATAACAAATAAGGACACTGGTGCTCAGAAACTCATTCCTTCCAGCCCCTGAGTGGCTCAGTCAGTTAAGCGTCTGACTCTTGACTTCAGCTCAGGTCATGATCTCACAGTTCGTGGGATCAAGCCCTGTGTTGGGATCCTAGCTAACTGCATAGGGCCTGCTTGGGATTCTCTCTCTCCCTCTCTTTCTGCCCCTCCCCTGCTCGCATGTGAACATTCTCTCTCTCTCTCTCTCTCTCTCTCTCTCTCTCTCTCTCTCTCTCTCGTTTTCTCTCTCTCTCTCTTCCTCTCTCAAAATAAATAAGTAAACTTAAAAAAAATAAAAGAAACTCATTCCTTTATTTGCTGACCTTGCTTCTCTATTCTCTCTCCTCTGTGTCCGATATTTAAAGTGGCCTTTATGTGTAGAAAAAGCAATTGTATCCGGCTGGCAGACACCATGGTAATGTCTTGATTAATGAACTCTTGAGGAACAAAGTTCCATGAATGAGATTAGCCCAGGTATATACTAGTTGTGAGAAGAAGCCCAGCCAATGCAAAACTATGGGCCTCTCCCCCTTGAGGCACCGCAGGTGTCAAGCCTCCTGTTGCAGAAGGGATATCTGGGGGAGGATAGAGCTATCCCTCCTGGAATGCATCCTTATGCTTTTTGTAAGATTTCCATATTTGTTACATAAAGTATGTCCCCAGCCCCCATTCTGTGTTCCACCTCATTAATAGCAGTTTTGCTGTTTTGTATTCATTTCTACCCATCATTAGGTTACAAGTTTGTTGAAGATATAAACTATATCTGATCCCTTATCCATAAATGGACTCTACTGTGAAACACCCTTTGGATAGCTATCAATGATATCAGTTAGCTTTCTGAAGCACCATAATTATATTTGTTGTTGACATTTGTTGATGTTGATATATTGTTTCTGACCAGAAGAATATGAATGAAAATGCTTAATAATTATTGTCCATTTCTTGAATCTAGTTTTTTTTTTTTTACCATGTGTTCTCACTTCTCCTATAAACAGAGATCCTTCTGAACTCGTTTTCCTCTTGAACTCAGTCTCCACTCATCCATCTTCCTTCTTGTTTTACATTCAGTCCTTTTCTCTTTAACCCTCCACCTGTCTTATTCATTAGAGGCTCCTTTCTTTTCCTGATATCAGGAGAAATGTGTGATAAGTAGAGAAAGGACTGAAATCTTTAAAACCTCTCTAGGCTAGAGCACTGCTTGCACAAAGCCACTGCTAAGCATAGCAGCGTTTCTAGCTGGTTACTATAGAGACAATCGGCATTAGATGGAGACTCACTTGACGGAAGCTAGGCAAGGATGCTTCATGAGATTGGAGGCCTTATATGCAGGATCATGTGGAAAAGGCCAGATACTCGGACGGATAGGAAGGGGAAAGGTTTCACAAATGAACTACTAGCTAATTGGTAGATTTTAGGTTGCTAGAATCTGTGACTTGCCAAAGCCTTGAATCCAGCATACAAAGAATCCACTTCTCAGAACCTCAGTATGATTGCACAGTGATTTTTTTTTTTAAATAACAGCTATGCTGCTATGAACATTTGTTTACAAATTTTTGTACAAGACCTGTGTTTCCATTTCTCTGGTTTACACTTAATTATTGCTGGGTCATATAGTAACTCCTCTTGAGGAACTACCAGACTGTTTTCCAAAGTGGCTGCATCCGTTTACATTCCCACCGGCAATGTGTGAGCATTCCAATTTCTTCACACTGCCACCAACCCCTTGTTATGCCTTTTTGATTATAGCCACGGGTGATACGCAAAGTGGATCTCATTGTGGTTTTGACTTATATTTCCCTGATGGCTAAAGATGTTGAGCATTTTTCATTTTCTTATTGGCCATTTGTATGCCTTCTGTGAAGAAATGTCTATTCAGATCCTTTGGTCATTTAAAAAAAAAATGGGTTGTCTTTTTCTTACTGAGTTGTAAGAGTTCTTTATATATTTTAAACACAAATCACTGGTCAGACACTTTCAGAGTCTTGTATTTATCAGGCTTGGAAATTTTTTCGCCCATTCTGTGAGATAGTTTTTTGTTTTCATGGGTTTTTTTTTTTTTTTTTTTTTTTTTGGTGGTGGCCTTTGCTGCCCCAAAAGCTTTCAATTTTCAAAAAGTCTAAAACTCTCAAAAATACTGCCTGATTCAAGGGTCATCACAATTTACACCTGCATTTTCTTCTAAGAGTTTTATACATTTATTTTATTTTTGTTTTCTTCCAGGATTTTAATGGTTTCATTTTTAAAACTTTTTTATTATAAATTATGCAATTTATTTGAACTAAAAAAAAACACAACCAGTTTTCTCATTTCTCTCTCCCCACCAATAGATTGACAACCACCAATCTATTCTCTGTATCTATGAGCTTGGTTCTCTATATCTATTAGCTTTGTTAGATTCTGCTTGTAAGAGACATCATGCAGTATTTCTCTGACTTATTTCACTTAATATAATGCCCTCAAGGTTTATTCTTGTTGTTGCAAATGGCAAGATTTCATTTTTTTTTTATGGCTGAATAAAATTCTATTGTGTATATGTACTACAATTTCTTTATTTATCCATGGATGGACACAGGTTGTTTCCATGTCTTGGCTATTGTAAATAATGCTGCAGTGAATATGGGAGTGCATGTATCTTTTCTAGTTAATGTTTTTGTTTTCCTCAGATAAATACCCAGAATAGAATTGCTGGATGGTTTTCCTCTGAGAGTTTTATACTTCAGCACCTTATATTTAAGTCTTTGACCCAGTTTGCATTATTTTTTGTATATGAAGTGAAGTAGGGGTCCAAATTTCTATTTTTGCATGTGGATGTCCAATTTCCCAGCAGTTTCATTTGAAAAGACTATTCTTTCTCCAATGAATTGTCTTCGAACCCTTATCAAGAATGAATTGGCCATAGGGGCACCCGGGTGGCTCAGTCAATTGAGCGTCCAGCTTCGGCTCAGGTTATGATCTTATAGTTCCTGGGTTCGAGCTCCTCGTTGGGCTCTGTGCTGACAGCTCAGAACCTGGAGCCTGCTTCAGATTCTGTGTCTCCTTCTCTTTCTTTCTCTCTCTCTGCCCCACCCCAACTTGGTGTGCAAGGGCATGCATGGGCTGTCTTTCTCTTTCAAAGATAAATAAAAATATTAAAAAAAAATGACTTGATCATAAATCTATGGGTTTATTTCTGAACAATCAGTTTTGTTCTGTTGGTCAGTATCTTTATGCCATTACCATATTGTCTTGATTACTGTAGCTTTGTAGTAAGTTTTGAAATCAGGATATGTGAGTCTTTCTTGTTCTTTTTTTAAGGTTATGTTGGCTATTTGAGATTCATTGAATTTCCATAAGAATTTTAGGATCATCTTGTCAATTTCTGCAAAGAAGACAGTTGAGATTTTGATAGGGACTGCATTGAATCTGTAGATCCCTTTGGGGAATATTGCCATCTTGACAATATTAAGTCTTTCTGTCAGTGAACATGGGAATTTTTTTGTTTGTTTAATTCATCTTTAATTGATTTCAACAATATTTTGTAGTTTTCAGAGTATAAGTTTCATACTTCTTTTATTAAATTTATTCTTAAGTATTTTATTCTTTTTTTTTAATGTTGATTTATTTTTGAGAGAGAGAGACAGAGCATGAGCAGGGAAGGGGCAGAGGGAGATGGAGACACAGAACTCGAAGCGGGCTCCAGGCTCCGGACTGTCAGCATAGAGCCCAACGTGGGGCTCAAACTCACAAACTATGAGATCATGACCTGAGCTCAAGTCGGACACTTAACTGACTGAGCTACCCTGGTGCGCCTAAGTATTTTATTCTTTTTGATGTTATTGTAAATGGAATTACTTTCTTTTTTTTTTTTTAATTTTTTTTTTCAACGTTTATTTATTTTTGGGACAGAGAGAGACGGAGCATGAACGGGGGAGAGGCAGAGAGAGAGGGAGACACAGAATCGGAAACAGGCTCCAGGCTCTGAGCCATCAGCCCAGAGCCTGACGCGGGACTCGAACTCACGGACCGCGAGATCGTGACCTGGCTGAAGTCGGACGCTTAACCGACTGCGCCACCCAGGCGCCCCTGGAATTACTTTCTTAATTACATTTTATATTCTTCAATGCAAGTGTATAGACATACAGTTGATTTTTTAAAATTGATTAAAAATTTTTAAAAATTTGGTTTTGTATCCTTCAACTTTGCTGAACTCATTTATTAGTTATGATAAATTTTTAATGGATTCCGTAGGATTTTGTGTATGCCAGATTATGTTGTCTGCAAATAGAGTTAGTTTTACTTCTTTGTTTCCCCTCTAGATGCCTATTATATCATTTTTGGCCTAATCGCCCTTTCCAGAACCTCCAGTAGTGTTCATAGTCAGAGTGAACATCCCTATCTTGTTTCTGATCTTAGCAGGAAAACATTCAGTCTTATACCATTAGGAATGATGTTTAGCTGTGGGTTTTCTGTGGATGCCTTTTATCAGGTTGAGAGAGTCCCCTCTGTTCCTAGTTTGTTGAGTGTTTTTTCGTGAAGGAGTATTAAATTGAGTATTAAATTAAATTAATTAATTAAATTAAAGGAGTATTAAATTGTCAAATGCTTTTCCTGCCTCTATTGAGATGATTATGTGCTTTTTGTCATTTCTTCTATTAATATGGGAATATTACATTAATTGGTTTCCAGATGTTATGTCAATCTTATATTTCTGAGATAAATACCACTTAGTTGTGGTGTAGAATTCTTTTCCTATATTACTGAATTTGGTTCACTCGTATTTTGGGTATTTGTTTTGCTAGTATTTTGTTGAGGATTTTTGTATCTGTAGTCATAAGAGATACTGGTGTTTAGTATTCTTGTGACGTCTTTGCTTTCTGGTATGTGGGTAATACGGGTCTCATAGAATGAGTTAGGAAGGATTCCTTCCTCTTCTACTTTTAAAGAAGAGTTGTAAAGAATAAGTATTTGATTCTTCAGATGTTTGATAGAATTCATCAGTGTAGCTATCTGTATGTGTAGGGGGAGGGGGGTGAGTAGTATGTTATTATTACTAACTCAAACTCTTCACTTATTATAGGTCTACAAAGATTTTCTTTTTTTCCTGAGTCAGTTTTGGTAGTTAGTGTCTTTCTAGGAATTCATCAGTTTCATCTAGGTTATCTAAGTAGTTAACGCATAGTTGTTTATTGTATTCCCTTATTATCTTTTCTATTTCTCCAAAGTCATTAATAATGTCCCATTCTGGATTCCTAATTTCAGTAATTTGATTTTTCTCTCTTATTGGGTTAGTTACCAAAAAAGGATTGTCAACTTTTGGTTTTACTTTCTCTATTGTTTTTCTATTGTCTATTTCAGTTTTATGCTCTAATATTTATTTGACTTTAGGTTTAGTTTGCTTTTCTTTTTTTCTTTCCCCCCACCCCCTCAGTGTCTTAAGTGGAAGCATAGACTATTGATTTGAGATTTTTCTTCTTTTTAAATGTACGCATTTATAGCTATAAATTACTCTCTAATAACTGCTTTAACTGCATCCCATAAGTTATGGTATGTTGTGTTTTAATTTTCTTTCCTCTCAAAGTATTTTCTAATTCCTTATTTATTTATTTATTTATTTATTATTTTTTAAGTAATCTCTACACCCGATGTGGGGTCTTATTCCTTTTTTATACAGCCACTTATTCATTGCATGTATGCCTTTCTACACTGCCTCTGACAAGTAGACATTCCACCTTTGCTTATATAGTTACTTTGATGAAAAGTTAGTACTTTGCAGAGTAGCCAATTCCATTTTATTTATTTTTTTAATGTTTATTTATTTTGAGAGAGAGGGCACAAGCAGGAGATGGACAGAGAAAGAGGGAGACACAGAATCTAAAGCAGGCTCTAGGCTCTGCACTGTCACCACAGAGCCTCATGCCAGGCTGGAACTCAGGAACCTGCAAGATCATGACCTGAGGCGAAGTCTGACGCTTAACCAATGGAGCCACCGAGGTGCCTCAGCCAATTCCATTTAAAATTTTTTTTTCAATGTTTTTATTTATTTTTGGGACAGAGAGAGACAGAGCATGAACGGGGGAGGGGCAGAGAGAGAGGGAGACACAGAATCGGAAACAGGCTCCAGGCTCCGAGCCATCAGCCCAGAGCCTGACGCGGGGCTCGAACTCACGGACCGCGAGATCGTGACCTGGCTGAAGTCGGACGCTTAACCGACTGCGCCACCCAGGCGCCCCCCAATTCCATTTTAAACACCTCAAGTTTTCCTCTAGTTCCCTGTAAAACTCTGCATGTTTGTCTCTGTTATTTCTTTTGAAGCTGCCCCCAATTAGGCTAATTCCTTTTCCATAGGATAGTTCTCTAAATATATAAAAATTATTTTCTCTTCACCAAATCTTTCTTTCAGGCTAAACACACTCTATGCCATAAACTATTCTTTAAATTGCATTATTTCCTTGTCCTTTATTATATTTTTACCCTTCCCTTTTCATTAGTATTTCTTTTAAAATATGATGTCTCAAAGTAAACACTAATACTCTAGATCAAGAGTCAGCAACCTTTTTTCTGTAAAAGGCCACATATAAATATTTTAGATTTTGAAGTCCAGTGTTTGTCACAACTACTTACCTCTGCTGTTGTAGTGTGAAAGTAGCCATCGACAATAAGTAAATGATGGGCATGAATGTGTTCCAAAAAAAGTATTTTTACAAAAACAAATGGTTGGGCCAGATTTTGCCCACAGATCATAGTCTACTGACTCCTGCTCTAGATGTTATCTAACTAGCACAGAAGCCAGTGTGATTGAATATTCGCTTGTGAATACTGTTGTCACATTAACATATTTTTTAAATTGTATTAAAGTGATTGTCTGATATTAGCATAGCCACTGCAACCCTCTTTTCGTTACTGTCTAAAGTATGTCTCTTATAGACAACACATAGTTGGATCATGGTTTTGTATTCATTCTGCAAACTGCTTTTTATTAAAGTGTTTACCCTATTTACATTTAATGTAATTACTGATGGGGTAGGTTGTATGAATGCTGTTTTCCACTCTGTTTTCTATCTACACGGCTTATGTCTTCTTTGTTGCAATATTCCTCCATTACTGCCTTCCTTTGTGTTTAATGTAATTTCTTGTGTATCATTTTAATATCTTAGTGTTTGTTTTACTCTATTTTTTTTAGATATTTTCTTAGTGATTGTTTTGGGGGTTATTATAACATCTTAATGTGAAACCAATCCAGTTCAGATTATTTTAATAGTATATAAAAATTTTGTTCCAATATAATTCTCTTTCCCCTACATTCTTTTTTAATTTTCTAAAAATGTTTGTTTATTTTTGAGAGGAGAGAGACAGAGTGTGAGTAGGGAAGGGGCAGAGAGAGAGGGAGACACAGAATCCAAAGCAGGCTCCAGGCTCTGAGCTGGCAGCACAGAGCCCAGCGTGGAGCTCAAACTCACAAACCGCAAGATCATGACCTGAGCTGGTCAACTGAGCCACCCAGGCGCCCCATCTCTCCTCTACCTTCTTTCATGCTGTTGTAATACAAATTTCATCTTTATACATTACCAGTTGATCAACACAATTTTATAATTTTTGCTTTCTTCAATTTTCTCTTAGATCAGAAGAGAAAGAGTTACAAACAAACCTACATTGATACATCTTTCATATTTCCTTATGACCTTTACTGGTGCTTTTTATTTTTTTATGTGGATTCGAGTTACTGTCTTAGTGTTCTTTCATTTCAGCCTGAAAGATTCCCCTAATATTTCTTGTAGGTCAGTTCTGTTACCACTAATTTGTTTTTGCCTAGTATTTTTACTTTTACATGAGTGAAATTGTAGAGTATGTGTTCTTTTGCTCAATATTATGTTTTAATATTTCACCTATACTGTGTTTAGCTGTACTTTATTTTTTATTGCTGTATTATTCCACAGTATGAATATACCACATTTTTTAAATGTATTCTACTGTTAATGGACTTTTGAATCTATTGTGTGATTTTTTTTCTTTTTCAGTCTGTTGATGTGACAGATAACATCATTTGATTTTCACTTTTTGAACCAGCCTTGGATACCTGGGATAAATCCCACTAGGTCATGATATATAATTCTTTTGGTTATTCTTTTTGTATAATTCTTATTGTTGGATTCAGTTTGCTAGTATTTTATTTGAGGATTTTTTCTTCTGTGTTCATGAAATATATAGGCTATAGTTTTCTTGTAATGTCTTTGTCTGGTTTTCATATTAAGGTAATGCTGGTACCATAGAATAAGTTAGGAGGTATTCCCCCTACTTCTGTCTTCTGCAAGAAACTATAGAGAATGTTTATAATTTTTTCTTTATATCTCTAAGAATTCACCAGTGAAGGCATCTGGGCCTGGTACTTTCTATTTAGAAGGTTATTATTGATTCAATTACTTTAACAGATATGGGCCTATTCAGATTGTCTGTTTCTTCTTTTGTGAGTTGGCAAATTGTGCCTGTCAAGGAGTTGTCCATTTCATCTAGGTTATCAAATTGATGGGCATAAACTTGTTCATAATAATCTTCATTATCTGTTTAATTTCTGTAGGATCAGTAGTGATGTTCCCTCTTTCATTTATGATATTAGTAATCTGTGTCTTTTCTCTTTTTTTTTTTTTAATTTTTTTTTTTCAACGTTTATTTATTTTTGGGACAGGGAGAGACAGAGCATGAACGGGGGAGGGGCAGAGAGAGAGGGAGACACAGAATCGGAAACAGGCTCCAGGCTCTGAGCCATCAGCCCAGAGCCTGACGCGGGGCTCGAACTCACGGACCGCGAGATCGTGACCTGGCTGAAGTCGGATGCTTAACCGACTGCGCCACCCAGGCGCCCCTCTTTTCTCTTTTTTAATTAATTTATCAACTTTATTGATCTTGTCAAAGAAAACAGCTTTTGGTTTCAGTGATATTCTCTATTGATTTCCTGTTTTCAATTTCATTGATTTCTGCTGTAATTTTTATTATTTCCTTTCTTCTGCTTGCTTTGGATTTAATTTGATCTTCTTTTTCTAGTTTCCTAAGGTGGAAGCTTAGATTATTAATTTTATATCTTCTCTTCTAATATATGCACTTAGTCCTGTAAGTTTCTAAGCACTGATTTCACTGCATCCCACACATTTTGATAAGTTGTATTTTCATTTTGATTTAGTTCAAAACATTTTTAAATTTCTCTTGAGCTTTCTTCTTTGATCCATGTGTTATTTAGAAGTGTGTTGTTTAATTTTCACATAATTTGGAATTTTCTAGTTCTCTGTTATTGCTTTCTAGTTTAATATCATTTTAGTCTGAGGAAAGATTTATGATTTGTCTAATAAATTTGTTGATCTTACCATCCAGCATGTGGTCTATCTTGGTGAATAGTCCATGAGATCTGGAGAAAAAATTACATTCTGCTGCTGTTGGATGAAGTTGTCTATAGATGTCTGTTATATTCATTTGATTGATGGTACTATCAAGTTCAGTTATGGCCTGCTGATTTTCTGGCTGCTGGATATGCCCATTTCTGATAGAGCGGTGGTGAAGTCTCTATAATACAAATTCATCTATTTCTCCTTTGAATTCCACTGGTGTTTGCCTCACCTATTCTGAGGCCCATAATCATTAAGGATTATTATGTCATTTTGGAGTGTTGACCCCATTTTACCAGTATGTAATGCTCCCCTTTCTCCATGACAATTTTTCTTGTCCTGAAGTCTGC
This sequence comes from Felis catus, assembly GCF_018350175.1. Lineage (NCBI taxonomy): Eukaryota > Metazoa > Chordata > Mammalia > Carnivora > Felidae > Felis > Felis catus. The sequence goes on along the minus strand of NC_058372.1, from coordinate 106,858,515 downwards.
TTTGTCTGAAATTAATATAGCTACTCCCATTTTGGGGGGATTGGTGTTAGCATGGTATATCTTTCTCTCTTTTTAAAAAATTTTCAATCTGTAGGTATTTATATTTAAAGTGGGTTTCTTATACATAATATAAGTTGGTTTTGTGTGTGTGTGTGTGTGTGTGTGTGTGTGTGTGTGTGTGTTTTAATCAACTCTGGTAATTTTGGTCTTTGACTTGGTGTATTTAGACCATGGATGTTCAAAGTGATTATTAATATAGCTGGATTAATACTTGCCATATTTGTTAGCATTTTCTATTTGTTGTCCTTTTTATTTGTTCTTGTTTTTATCTTTCACTCTTTTTTTTTTTGCCTTTTAATTGAGCATTTTATATGATTCCATTTTTTCACCTTAGTATATCAATCGCGCTTCTTTTTAACTTGTAATTGTTTGTTCCAGAGTTTGCAATATACATTTACAATTAATCCAAGTCCACTTTCAAATAACACTATACAGTGCAAGTATAGCACTGTATTATAAATAGCAAAATATTTCTAATTCCTCCCTCTCATCCCTTTTATCATTTCTCTCATTCATTTCACTTGCACATAAACACATATAAACATACATACTTGAATACATTATTGCTATTATATTTAACAAACTACTATCAGTTAGATGAACTAAGAATAAAAAAAGTAGAAGTTTTTCTTTTATCTAGTCCTTCTTTGTTGTTCTTCCTTTATGTAGATCTGACTTTTTTTTTTTTTAAGTTTATTTATTTATTTAAGTAACCTTTACACCCAATGTGGGACATGAACTTACCACCCCAAGACCAAGAGTTGCACACTTTTCCAACTGAGCCAGTCAAGGCCCTTTATATAGCTCTGAGTTTCTGGCCTATATTATTTCCTTCTCTCTAAAGAACTTCCTTTGACAGGTCTGCTGGCAACAAATTACCTCAAAAAAATTTTTTATGGAGAAAGTCTTTATTATTTCTTCACTTTTGAAGATAATTTCACAGGGTACAGAATTCTAGGCTGGGAGGTTTTGTTCTTTCAATATTTTGAATATTTCATTCTACTCTTGTTACTTGCATGATTTCCGAGGGGAAACTGTATATGATTCTCATCTTTGTTTCTCTACAGGTAAGTTGTATTTTTCATCTGGTTTCTTTCAAGATATTTCTTTATGTTTTATTTTCTGAAGTTTAAATATGACATGCCTACATGTAAGTTTTTTGGAGGGTTTTATTTTGTTTTGTTTTTTAGCATTTTTCCTGCCCAGTGTTACCTTGGGTTTTCTGGATCCATGGTTTGGTGTCTGACATTAATTAATCAATTAATGACTAATTTTTAGTCATTAATGCTTCAAATATCACTCTTGTTCCTTTCTGTCTTTCTTCTCATTCTGGTTTCCCATTACATGTATGTTACGCCTGTTTTAGTTGTCAGGAAGTTCTTGGATATTCTGCTCTGTTATTTTCCACTTTCTCTCCTGTTTGCTTTTCAGCTTTGGAAGTTTCCACTGTACCTTTACACTCAGTAGTAAAGTGAAGTATCTTTACACTCAGAGATTCTTTACTCAGCTCTGTCCAGTCTGCTAATGAGCCCATCAAAGGAATTCTTCCTTTCTTTTTCAGTGTTTTTGATCTCTAGAATTTGTTTTTGTTTTTTGTTTTTTTTGTTTTGTTTTGTTTTTTTTTTTTTAGACTTTCCAACTCATTGCTCACAGTATCAGAGAAAAATTGCTGATGTTTAATGGGAGAACCTGGGAGGGCTCGTGGAGGTAAAACTCACAAAAGTGTGAGGGTCCCCCTATGAATGGAGATTTTAATTCTCAGAGTCATCCACACTGAGCCTCCAGCAATAAATCAATTACAGTTCAAGTTTTCTTATACTGTTACTGGTTCCCATAGAGGTATCTGCCCTGGTAAGGTGTGATTCTCTGTATTTCTGTCTTTCTAATTTTGGGGCATTGGTTTGCCCTGGGACCTCACTTCTCTAATGCATCTTAGAAGAATTATTGATTTTTCAGTTTGGTTAAGTTTTTACTTATTATTAAAGAGGTGGCAACTTGTGGCAACTTCTGAGCTCTTGAAATGCTGGGCTGGAAAACAGAAGAACTCACATAGATTTTCTCCTGCATCTTCTGCTATGAGTTTTCATCTATAAATTTTACATTTTCATTTAGATCCTTGAGTTGATTTTTGTATGAGATTTGAAGTATGGATCAAGATTGATTTTTTTTTTCTTTTTGCATAATGCTATCCAATTATTACAGCACCATTTGTGGAACTGATTATCTTTCCCTCATTGAACTGCTTTTGCATTTTTATAAAACTCACTTGACCAGATATATTTGGGCACATTTTTGGACTCTGTTCCATTGTTCTTGCTGTCTATCCTTTTTCTAGTGTCATTGAGTTGATTACTATAGCTTTGTAGTAAATCTGGGAAATGGATCATATGAGACCTTCTACTTTGTTTCTTGGTTTGCTCTTATGTTTCCTTTGCTTCTCCATATACATTGTGGAATCACCCTGTCAATTTCTATTTTAAAAAATCCCATTCGAATTTTGTTTGGAATTGCATTGAATCTATAGACCAGTTTAGGGAGAATTACAGAACAATTTGGGGAAGCGTCTTTAAAATACTGAGTATTGGTCTCTCATCCCTGAAATGCAGCTAGATCAACACTGAACCATCTTGCACACTTAGAAAACTGATTTGAGGATTAACACAACAATCTGTACAACTTGAACCACAGAACTCAGCAAGTACGTGGAACAGAGAGGTCAACTGGAGGAGAGAAGCTGCGGAGGGTAGGGAGCTGTTTTTGCTAGTGGAGAGAGGACAGAGACAGGGGAGAGTACAGGAAAAGCACCCCCCCCCTGCCCCCCAAGAGCAGCTGGAAAGAAAGAAAGAGTGGACTAAACAAAAAATGGAGAAAGGAAAAAGGGACTGCAAGGGACTGAACAAAAAAAGGGAGAAAGGAGAGGGTTTAAATTCCATTAAGACTCTATAAACAGCGAGAGTACAGAGTCTGAAACTCCGCAGCTTGATACCTGGCAGTGCTCTGGTGGGAAAGGTGAATCCCCAAGAGCAGACAGCAAGGTCCAAGGGGTCCTCAGGCCACACGGAGAGAGGCAGTTTCCCTGCTGGGAGGACATTTGGTAGAGGCTGTGCGGCCTCCCCACAGGCAAAGGTTCCAGTGGACCCCGGAGAACAGCCATATTCACTGGTGTTGGAACAAGGATGTTAAGGGTTCACTGAAGCCTGGAGCCCGGATGGGTGTTGTGATTTACCATAATCCCTGAAATGCTGCTGCTGCTACATGATCATGTGAATTTTTTCTGGGGCGGACTGGCACCTGGCCACAGTCCCTGGACATCTGCAGTAGCATGGTCCCAAGAATGTTCCAGGGGGTGGGCCAGCACCCAGCCATTTCTCAGCGAGACCCTCCCCTAGAGGGTCTGAGTTGGTCAAAGTTGCAGGGCCCTCAGAAGTGAGGGGTTGGGAAACATAGCCCCATCTGAGATAAAACTCGGGAGGGACGTACCTCCTGACAAGATGATGACTTGGTCATGGACTTTGTAGAAGTGGGGAGTGGACAGGAGCCAGAAACAAAGAAGGGGTGCTTGATTGCCAGTCAGTGAGAGCACAGAGTTCTGATACTAGAGGCAAAGTAGCTGAGTGATGCCATTTTCACCCTCCCGTGCATGCACATACACACCTACACCACCACAACAATCCACCCCAATGAACTAAGTAGCGCCATCCAGTGGAGAACAGAGCTGCTACACCTAGTCCCACACACTGGGCCACCACACTCTAGTGGAACACCACAAATCTCTCCTCCTGCTTAGTTTATGGACTATAAAGTGCTTCATAGTTTGACTTCTAAGGGAAACTGAATGTAATTTCAGTCATATATCATTCTGTTTGTTGGTCTGTCTATTCAGTTTTTTTTTTCTTATTCTTGAATACAGAAAGAGAATAAACTTATTTTTACTTTCTGTTTTTATAAAATTTTTGTTATATTTTTCTACTATATCTTTTACTTTTTTGTAAATTTTTCAAATTCAATTTTACTTTCGTCATTTCATTTTATTCTATTTTATTGTATTCATTTTTTAAAATTTTCAAATGTTTTCCTTTTTTTCTTTCCTTTCCTTTTCTTTTCCCTTTTTCTCTATTCTATCAAGCTGCTTTCAACAACCAGACCAAGACACACCTGGGAACTAGCATTTTTTGTGTTATTTTTAATTTTTTAATTTTAATGTTTTTTGTTTTTTACTTTACTCTTTTTCTTCCTTCAAAATGATGAAACAAAGGAATTTACCTCAAAAGAAAGAACAATAAGAAATGACAGCCAGGGACTTAACACAGATACAAGCAAGATGTCTGAACCAGAATTTAGGGTCACAATAATAATACTAACTGGGGTTGAAGAAAAGCACAGAATCCCTTTCTGCAGAGATAAGAGAAGTAAAATCTAGTCAGGATGAAATTAAAAATACTATAATTGAGCTGCAATCTCAAATGGATGCCATGGCAGCAAGAATGAATGGAGCAGAGCAGCAAATCAGCGATATAAAGGACAAATTCTGTAGAATAATGAAGCAGAAAAAAGAGAGAAACTAAGGCAAAAGAACACAATATAAGAATTAGAGAACTCAGTGACTCATAACACCCAAATCATAGGGGTCCCAGAAGATGAAGAGAGAGAAAAAGGAGTAGGAGGTTTATGTGAGCAAATCATAGTGGAAAACTTTCCTAACCTGGGGAAAGACACAGACATCAAAATCTAGGAAGCTCAGAGAACTCCCACTAGATTCAACAAAAACCAGCCATCACCAAGGCATATCATAGTCATATTCACGAAATACTCAGTCAAGAAAAGGATCATGAAAGCAGCAAGGGAAAAAAAGTCCTAATTTACAAGGGAAGACAGATTAGGTTCACAGCAGACATATCCACAGAAACTTGGCAGGCCAGAAAGGAGTGACAGGATATATTCAGTGTGCTGAATTGGAAAAATATGCAGCCAAGAATTCTTTATCCAGCAAGGCTGTCATTCAAAATAGAAGGAGATATAAAAATTTTCCAAGATAAACAAAAACTAAAGGAGTTCATGATCACTAACCCAGCCCTGCAAGAAATTTTAAGCAGGGGCTCTCTGGTGGGAGAAAAGATGAAAAAAAAAAAAAAAAAACCTAAAAAGACCAAAAGCAACAATGACTAGAAAGGACCAGAGAACATCACCACAATTCCAACTCTACAGGGAACATAATGGCAATAAATTGATATCTTTTCAGTACTCTAAATGTCAATGGACAAAACAATCCAAAGACATAGGGTAACAGAATGGATAAGAAAGCAAGATCCATCTATATGCTGCTTACAAGAGACCCATTTTAGACCTAAGGTCATCTTCAGATTGAAAGTAAGGAGATGGAGAACCATCTATCATGCTAATGGTTGCCAAAACAATGCCGGAGTAGCCATACTTATATCAGATAATCTGATTTTAAAGTAAAGACTGTAACAACAGATGAAGAAGGGATTATATCATAATTAAGGGTTCTGTCCACCAAGAATGTCTAACAATTGTAAACATTTATGTTCCAAACATGGAAACACCCAAATATGTAAATCAATTAATCACAAACATAAAGAAACTCACTGATAATAATAGTAGTGGGCTTCAACACCCCGCTTACAACAATGGACAGATCATCTAAACAGAAAATCAACAAGGAAACAATGGCTTTGAATGACACACTGGACCAGATGGACTTAACAGATATATTCAGAACGTTTCATCCTAAAGCAGCAAAATACACATTTCTCTCGAGTGCACATGGAACATTCTCTAGAATAGATCCCATACTGAGACACAAATCAGCCCTCGGCAAGTACAAAAAGATCGAGATCATACTATGCATATTTACAGACCACAATGCTATGAAACTTGAAATCAAACACAAGAAAAAAATTGGAAAGATAACAAATACTTGGAGACTAAAGAACATGCTACTAAAGAATGAATGGGCTAACCAAGAAGTTAAGAGGAAATTAAAAAGTACATGGAAGCCAATGAAAATGATAACACAGCCCAAAATCTCTGGGATACAGCAAAGGCAGTCTTAAGACAGAAGTATATAGCAATCCAGGCCTTCCTAAAGAAGGAAGAAAGGTCTCAGATACACAACTTAACCTTACACTTTAAAAAACTGGAAAAAGAACAGGTAAAACCCAAAACCAGCAGAAGATGGGAAATAATAAAGATTAAAGCAGAAATCAATGCTGTCGAAATAAAACAACAAAAAAAACAAAACAACAATAACAAAAAACAATAGAACAGGTAAATGAAACCAGGAGCTGGTTCTTTGAAAGAATTAACAAAATTGATAAACCCCTAGCCAGACTGATCAAAAAGAAAAAGGAAAGGACCAAAATAAATAAAATCAAGAATGAAAGAGGAGAGATCACAACCAATACAGAAGAAATACAAATGATAAGAGAATATTATGAGCATTTATACGCCAATAAAATGGGCAATCTGGAAGAAAGGGACAAATTCCTAGAAACATATAAACTACCAAAACTGAAACAAGAAGTAGAAAATTTGAACAGACCCATAACCAGTAAAGAAATCAAATTAGTAATCAGAAATCTCCCCCCCAAAAAGAGTCCAGGGCTGGATGGCCTTCCAGCAGAATTCTACCAAACATTTAAAGAAGAGTTAAGACATGTTCTTTTGAAGCTGTTCCAAAAAATAGAAATGGAAGGAAAGCTTCCAAACTCATTCTGTGAAGCCAGTGTTACCTTGACTCCATAACCAGGCAAAGACCCCACTAAAAAGGAGAACTACATACCAGTTTTTCTGATGAACATGGATGCAAAAATCCTCAACAAGATACTAGCCAACAATACATTAAAAGAATTATTCACCACAACCAAGTGGGATTTATGCCTGGGATGCAGAGCTATCACAAATCAATCAACGTGATACATCACATTAATAAAAGAAAGGACCAGAACTATATGATCTTCTCAATAGATGCAGAGAAAGCACTTGACAAAATACAACATCCTTTCTTGATAAAAGCTCTCAAGAATGTAGGAATAGAAGGATCATACCTCAAGATCATAAAAGGCATATACAAAGGAGCCATTGCTAATATCATCCTCAATGGGGAAAAACAGTTTTCCCCTGAAGGTCAGGAACATGACAGGGATGTCCACTCTCACCACTGTTACTCAGCATAGTATTAGAAGTCCTAGCCTCAGCAATCAGACAACACGAAGAAATAAAAGGCATCCATATTGGCAAGGAGGAAGTAAACTTTCACTCTTTGCAGACAACATGATACTCGATGTAGAAAATCCGAAAGATTCCACCAAAAAACTTCTAAAACTGATCCATGAATTCAGCAGTCTCAGGATATAAAATCAATGCACAGAAACCGACTGCATTCCTATACACCAATAATGAAGCAACAGAAAGAGAAATCAAGGAATTGATCCCATTTACAATTGCACCAAAAAAACATAAGATACCTAGGAATAAACCTAACCAAAGGTAAAAAATCTATACGGTGAAAACTGTAGAAAGCTTATGAAAGAAATTGAAAACATACACACAAAAAAGGAAAAATATTCCATGCCCATGGATTGGAAGAACAAATATTGTTAAAACGTCAATATTACCCAAAGCAATCTACATATTCAATGCAATCCCTATCAAAATAACACCTCATTCTTCACAGAGCTAGAACAAACAATCCTGAAAGTTGTATGGAACCAGAAAAGACCCCAAATAGCCAAAGCAGTCCCAAAAAAGAATACCAAAGCTGGAGGCATCATAATCCTGGACTTCAAGATGTATTACTAAGCTGTAATGAAGACAACATGGTACTGGCACAAAAACAGACCCTCAGAGCAATGGAACAGAATAGAGAACCCAGAAATGAACCAACAAATGTATGGCCAATTAATCTTTGACAAAGCAGGAAAGAATATCCAATGGAATAAAGACATGTCTTCAGCAAATGGTGCTGGGAAAACTGGACAGCAACATGCAGAAAAATGAACCTGGACCAGTTTCTTACACCATACACAAAAATAAACTCAAAATGGATGAAAGACCTAAACATAAGACAGGAAGCCATCAAAATCCTAGAGGAGAAAGCAGGCAAAACCTCTTTGACCTTGGCTGGAGCAACTTCTTACTCAACACGTCTCCGGAAGCAAGGGAAACAAAAGCAAAAATGAACTACTGGGACCTCATCAAAATAAAAAGCTTCTGCACAGAGAAGGAAACAATCAGCAAAACTAAAAAGGCAACCGACAGAATGGGAGAAGATATTTGCAAATGACATATCAGATAAAGGGTTAATATTCAAAATCTAGGGGCACCTGGGTGGCGCAGTCAGTTAAGCGTCTGACTTCAGCTAGGTCACGATCTCGCGGTCCGTGAGTTCGAGCCCCGCGTCAGGCTCTGGGCTGATGGCTCAGAGCCTGGAGCCTGTTTCCGATTCTGTGTCTCCCTCTCTCTCTGCCCCTCCCCCGTTCATGCTCTGTCTCTCTCTGTCCCCCCCAAAAATAAATAAACGTTGAAAAAAAATGAAAAAAAAACAACAAAAAACAAAATCTATAAAGAACTGATCAAACTCAACACACTCAAAATACAAATAATCCAGTGAAGAAATGGGCAAATGATATGAATAGACACTTCTCCAAAGACGTCCAGATGGCTGACTGACACATGAAAAAATGCTCACCATCACTCATCATCAAGGAAATACAAATTAAAACCACAATGAGATACCATTACACACCAGTCAGAATGGCTAAAGTAAACAACTCAGGCAACAAGAGATGTTGGCAAGGATGCAGAGAAAAAGGATCTCTTTTGCACTGCTGGTGGAATGCAAACTGGTGTAGCCATTCTGGAAAACAGTATGGAGGTTCCTCAAAAAATTAAAAATAGAACTACCCTATGACCCCCAAATTGCACTACTAGGTATTTATCCAAGGGATACAGGTGTACTGTTTCAAAGGGGCACATGCACCCCAATGTTTATAGCGGCACTATTGACAATAGCCAAAGTATGGAAAGAGCCCAAATGTCCATCGACAGATGAATGGATAAAGAAGATGTGGGGTGTGTATATATATGTGTGTGTGTGTGTGTGTGTGTGTGTGTATACACAATGGAGTATTACTTGGCAATCAAAAAGAATGAAATCTTGCCATTTGCAACTATGTGGATGGAACTAGAGGGTATTATGCTAAGTGAAATTGGGCAGAGAAAGACAAATATCACATGACTTTACTCATGTGAAATTTGAGATACAAAACAGATGAACATAAGGGAAGGGAAGCAAAAATAATATAAAAACAGTAAAGGGGACAAAACATGAGAGACTCTTAAATACAGAGAACAAACTGAGGGTTCCTGGAGTGATTGTGGGTGGGGTAGATGGGCTAAATGGGTAAGGGGCTTTAGGGAGGACACTTGTTGGGATGAGCACTGGGTATTATACATAGGTGATGTATCACTGGAATCTACTCCTAAAATCATTATAGCACTATATGCTAACTAGGATGTAAATTAAAACAAAACAAAACACAGGCCACTGGAAAAAAATAAAATAAAAATACTGAGTTTTTTATTTCATGAACATGGAATATCTCTTTGTTTGATTAGGTTGTATTTGACTTCCTTTATCAATGTTTTGTAGTTTCTGCTTACAGATCTTGCACATTTTTTTTATGTTTTATTCATTTATTTTTAGTAATCTCTACACCCAAAGTGGGGCTTGAACTTGTACATTTTTGAAGGTTTATACCCAGGTATTTCATATTCTCTGGTACTATTATAAATTGTATTATTTTTTAATTTCAACTTTAAATGTTTTCTAATATATATAGAAATATGACCGATATTTGTATATTGACTTGTATTCTGCAACCTTGCTACCCTCACTTATTAGTTTTAGTAGATTTTTTGGTAAAGTATTTGGAATTTTAAACATAATTATATTGTCTGAAATGTAAATAATTTTATTTTTTCCTTTTTGTTCTGATGGTTTTGACTTCTTTTCCTTTATTTTATCGGCTAGAACCCCATGATGATTTTGAATATGAGTGATGAGAACAGATCTCCTTGCCTTGTTCTAATTTGGGGGATGAGGGTGAGGGTGGGAGTAAACATTCAGTCTTTTATTGTCAAATATGTTAGTTGTATAATTTTTGTAAATAAGACTGAAGAAGTTCTCTCTATTCCTAGTTTTCTGAGAGTTTTTTTTTTTATCATAAATAGTTGTTGAATTTTATCAAGTGTTTTTTTCTGTATGTAGTGAAGTGGTCATTTGCTTTTTGTTCCATTTATTTATATGGTAAATTATATTGGTTAATTTTCATTAAAAAATTAGCCTTGCATTCCCAAGATGAACCTTACTTGGTTATAATCTATCATTATTTTATGTATTGTTTGATTTGCTTGTATTGTTGGAAGATTTTTGCATCTATGTGAGAGACACTGGTCTGTAGTTTTCTTTTAATATGTTTTTAGTTTTGGTATCTTGATAATGCTGATTGCAGTAAATGAGTTGGGAAGTGTTCCTTGTTTTTCTGTATTTTTAAAATTTTGTGTAGAATTTGTATTAGCTCTTTCATAAATGTTTGGTAGAATTCACCATGAGGTCATCTCAGTCTATAGATTTTTGTGTTGCAAGATTTTGATCTAAATGGTCAATTTTAAAATAGATATAGGGGTATGCAAGCTATCTGTTCCTTTTTAGGTAAACTTTGGCAGTTTATGTATTCCAAAGAATTTGACCATTTCATCTAAGTCATCAAACCTAGGATATAGAGTTGTTCATTGTATTTCCTTATTATCAGTTCAGTGTCTGTAGGGTTTATAGTAATCTGCCCCTATCATTCCTGATATTTGTAACTTGTCCCTCCTCTTTTTATTTCTTGGTCATTCTATCCAGAGGCTTACCGATTTTTATCAACAGTAGTTGTTATAAATACTTGTTATGTGTCCTATACCTTTTAAAGAGCTTTATTATATTCTATTTGAATATCTAAGACTCCATAAGATACATTCCATTGTTACTCCCTTTTATAAATAAATAAACAGAAGCTTGGACATCTTAGGAAACTTGCCTATAGTATGACAGCCAGAATGACGGATCCAGGATTCAGATCGAGGTTGGTGTACTACAAAGCCTTTGTTTTGGCCACTGTGCTTTACTGACTGGTATAAAGGATAAATCAAAACCAGAGAAGATATATAACGGAGTCTTCGCCCTCACACCGTGACTGGGAGCAAACTCTTCATTTTTATCATTGGACCGTAGTATCTACTGTTTTCTGTCTTTGGACCCCTCTCTGTAAACAGCATATAATACAGAACATCTTGTGATAAGATGTCATAAGGTCTCCAGAGCTCTGTTTGCTCCTTCTAAAAGTTTAGGTCACTCAGTGAGGGTACCCACCAAGGAGAGACAGAAAATTTGGGGACTTCTGGTTGCTACAAAATATTTAATAACACATCTTACATTTTCAGAACATAGGATCTTCTGAGGCCTTCCAGTGTCTGGATATCTGAAATAGTTGTCCTGATGCCATCCATTTTTTTAAATTGAAGTAAACTTGACATACCATATTGTATTTGTCTCAAATGTACAACATAGTGATTTGACATTTATATACATCATGAAATGTTCACCATAAGTCTAGTTACCATCTGTCACCATACAAAGTTATCACACTATTATTGACTATATTCCTTATGCTGTACTTTACATGCTGTGACTTACAAATAATTTCACACTTCTTAATTCCCTTCATTTGCTTTGCCCATCCTCCCACCTGCCTCCCCTTGGGAACTACCAGCTCTCTGTCTGATGCCATCCATTCTATACAGAATAGAAATAAAAGTGTTGACTCTATGCCCTTCCCTTTAAAATGTAGGTACTTCGCCCTCAGAGATATAAGATATGCTTTTGAAAATAAAAGCTGACGTAGCTTGCTTGTTTCCTTAGGTCTGACGGTAACTGCTGTGAAAGACTCAGGAGAATGGAATTTGGAGGCTGGAGCATTAGTACTTGCAGATGCGGGCCTTTGCTGTATCGATGAGTTTAACAGTCTCAAAGAGCATGATAGAACCAGTATCCATGAGGCAATGGAGCAACAAACCATAAGTGTTGCTAAGGCTGGGTAAGAGTTTCTTTTCTTTAAAATCTATAGGAATAATGACATTAGTTAATATGTGATTATGAAAAAATATGAACTTTATTGAACTACAAGGTATGTTTGGTCTTATCAGGTATTATCAGTTAACATTCATCAAGACACACATTAGCATCCCCCTGGAAGTGTATGAGGAAGTAAAAATGAGGTTTTGGGACAAAGAAATGAAAAACTAAAGTATATACGTATTCAATAATGTGTATCTACTGTGGGCATATTGCTATGTTAGGAAATTTAAAAGATTCAAAAAGAAAAATAGCATAATTTCTCCTTTCAATGGCATTCTCCTTATCTGTCCTAATAGAAGGTGATCACAGCATGTGGAAAACTGAATAATAAAATATATTAACATAAAATGATGTGCCTGTTTGTGACTCCAAAAGGTTTAGGGGTTGAGGATGTGAGTCACTGGTGGCATATGACCACTGAGGAGGAAAAGTAGGCAGGTCAGATAGAAATCCATTCATTCAGGCCCTGAGGTGATTATGAGAAACTTCTCTGGCTACAAAGGCTGACCACCAAGTAGGCTGCTGGGTCATCCGAAAAAGGACAGAGCTAGAACTATCTCAGCCCTAATGCTACTGTTATAGATGTGAGGCCAGCTGATCAGGCAGATAGGACTGCCAGCAGAGTCTTCAAACAGCAGTGGGTATAAAGACAGATGCTGGTGTGTATAGATTCTCTGAGATCCAATTTTATGCACTTGCAAAAAAAAAAAAGAAAGGGAGGAGATGAGAGGATATAGCCCATAGGAAAAAGACACAAGAAAAAGCTAGGTGGAACCATTACCAGATCTATTCATTTCACTTGATGTACATTCACTCTGTATATATTCATTAAGAGCCTGCTATGTGCCAGGCACTGAACTAGACACTGAGAAGTACAAAGATGAATACAGCACTATTCTTCAGGTGTCTGCTATTTTGTTGGGGAAGATAAAAGAGCACGAAAGTGATAAGCTCATAATAAAAGTGACATGAGATCATACTTAAAATAATTATTGCTTCTAAACTCTTTATCAGTGGGAAATTAGAGATATAGTTTCCTAAATATCTTCAAGGCTACTTTCTCTTCTCATTATGTCTCCATTTAGTTAGCACCTTTGCTGGTTGGCAGGATTTGTAGTTTATTTTGATATGCCTTTTCCAGAGAAAATCTGGGACATTTTGAAGTATTCCTTAAAAATTTACCCTTACATCAGGGAAAATTTGAACAAATGCTTTGAATCTAGTTTTAGAAAGGGAGAAGATTAGCAGTGCTATATGATAGGCTACAGAATAAACTTTTTAAAGTGAAAATATTTGCTTAGTCACTCCTAGTACCTTACTCTCTGCTAGATGTGAATTAGTATGAATCTTTTTGCTATCCATAAATGTGTCATAAGTTCCGAAAGAAATGTTCTGTAGCTAAACAGTTCAGTTATGGCAACCATAGGTTGGACGATCTTGTCATTACTATACTTTATGCACTGAAACAGGGCTTTTTACACTGTGATGAGGGACCAGTTTTGTCTTTTTCATTGCACTGCAACCCCCATCTAGATGCACAAAATTGTGGCGACTCAACAGTGACCAAATTTGAAATCTCTGGTGCATTGAAGGTAAGGATAACAACAAGGCCACTACCCAGATCAACTGTCATGGCCTTACAGACACTGAAGGCCATCTCTACACATGAAATGGTATAATATTATTTGAAGGCAGACTGTAATAAGTTAAAGATGTAAACTCTAGAACAGCCACTAGAAAATAAAAGAGTGCATAACTAATAAACCAGGTGTAGAGATAAAATGGAATTATAAGAAATAATACAAAAGGAGGCAGGAAGAGAAGAAAAAGGAAACAGAATAGTAGATGGGACAAACAGAATGCAGTTAGCAAGATGGTAGATCCAAATTCAACCATATCAATAATTACATTAATAGCTATGTAAACAATTAAAAGGCAGTGATTGTCAGATTTGATAGAAAAGTAAGACTCAACTAAATGCTCTCTTCAAGAAACTGACTGACTGATTGATTGATTTATACTGTCAGGTTAGCTAACATACAGTATAGTCTTGGCTTCAGGAGTAGATTCCTGTGATTCATTACTAATACAACACCCAGTGCTGTCTTTTTTCCATGGATATTCTTTCCTACTTTGTCTAAGATTAGTTGGCCATATATTTGTGGGTCCATTTCTCGGTTCTGTATTCTGTTCCATTGGTCTGTGTGTCTTTTTCTGTGCCAGTACCATACAGTCTTGTTGATTACAGCTTTATAAAGCCAAGGACTGTGATGCCTCCAGCTTTGGTTTTCTTTTTCAACATTACTTTGGCTATTTGGGGCCTTTTGTGGTTCCATACAAGTTTTAGGGTTTGCTCTAGCTCTGTGAAGAATGCTAGTGCTATTTTGAATGAGATTGTATTGAATGCATAGATTGCTTTGGGCAGTACCAACATTTTAACATTATTTGTTCTTCCAATCCATGTGCATGGAATGTTTTTCCATTTCTTTGTGTCTTCTTCAGTTTCTTTCATAAACTTTCATAGTTTTCAGCATAAAGATCTTTTACCTCTTTGGTTAGATTTATTCCTAGGTATTTTATGGTTCTTGGTGCAATTGTAAATGGGATTGATTCCATGATACCTCTTTTGTTGCTTCATTATTGGTGTATAGAAATGCAGCCAGTTTCTGTACATTGATTTCATATCCTGTGACTTTGCTGAATTCATGTATCAACTCTAGCAGCTTGTTGGTGGAGTCTTTCAGGGTTCCCGTGTAGAGTATCATGTCACCTGCGAAGAGTGAAAATTTGACTTCCCTGCCTGTTTGGAATGCCTCTTATTGCATTTTGTTGTCTGATTGCTGATGCTAGGACTTCCAACACTATGTTAAACAACAGTGGTGAGAGTAGACATCCCTGTCATGTTCCTGATCTCAGGGGGAAAGCTCTTGGTTTTCCCCACTGAGGATGATGTTAGCTATGGGCCTTTCATATATGGCATCTATGACATCAAGATATGTTCCTTGTATCCCAACTTTCTTGAGGGTTTTTATTAAGAAAGGATGCTCTGTTTTGTCAATTGCTTTTTCTGCATCTATTGATAGGATTGTATGGTTCGTATTCTTTCTTCTACTAATGTGATGTGTCACGTTTATTGATTTATAAACATTGAACCAGCCCTGTAGCCCAAGAATGAATCCCACTTGGTCTTGGTGAATAATTCTTTTAATATACTGTTGGATTTGATTTGCTAGTATCTTGTTGAGAATTTTTGCATCCATGTTCATCAGGGCTATTGGCCTATAATTCTCCTTTTTAGTGTGGGGTCTTTTTCTGGTTTGGAAATCAAGGTAATGCTGGCTTCATAGAATGAGTCTGGAAACTTTTCTTCCATTTTTATTTTTTGGAACAGCTTGAGAAGAATAGGTATTAACTCTGCTTTAAATGTCTGGTAGAAAGTCCCTGGGAAGCCATCTGGCCCAGGACTCTTATTTGTTGGCATATTTTTGATAACTGATTCAATTTCTTTTCTGGTTATGGGTGTGTTCAAGTTTTCTTGAGTGTTGGTAGTGTGTGAGAGTCAGAAATTTGTCCATTTCTTCCAGATTGTGCAGTTTGTTGGCATCTAATTTTTCATAGTATTCTCTGATAATTGTATTTCTCTAGTGTTGGTTGTGATCTCTTTTATTCATGATTATATTTATTTGGGTCCTTTCTCTTTTCTTTTTTAGAAGTCTGGCTAGTGGTTTATCAATTTTGTTTATTCTTGCAGAAAACCAGCTCTTAGATTCATTGATGTGCTCTACTGTTTGTTTTGTTTTGGGTTTGTTTTTTTGTTTGTTTGTTTGTTTTTTGGATTCTACATTGTTTATTTCTGTTCAAATCTTTATTATTTGTCTTCTTCTGCTGGCTTTGGGCTTTCTTTGCTGCTGCCTTTCTAGTTTCTTTAGGTGTGAGTTTAGGTTATGTATTTGGGACTTTTCTTGCTTCTTGAGATAGGCCTGAATTGCAACGTATTTTCCTCTTAGGACCACCTTTGCTGCATCCTAAAGGGTTTGGACTGTTGTGTTTTCATTTTCATTTGCTTCCATATATTTTTTAATTTCTTCTTTAATTTCATGGTTGACCCATTCATTCTTTAGTAGGATGTTCTTTAACTTCCATGAATTTGGGGGCTTTCCAAATTTTTCTTCTGGTTGATTTCAAGTTTCATAGCGTTGTGATCTGAAAATATGTATGGTATGATCTCAATCCTTTTATATTTGTTGAGGGCTGTTTTGTGACCCAGTATGTAATCTATTTTGGAGAATGTTCCATTTGTACTTGAGAAGAATGTGTATTCTGCTGCTTTTGGATGAAAAGTTCTGAATATATCTGTTAAGTCCATCTGGTCCAATGTGTCATTCAGAGCCGTTGTTTCCTTATTGATTTTCTGCCTAGATTATCTGTCCATTGCTCTAAGTGGAGTATTAAAGTCACCTGCAATCACAGTATTGTTATCTAAACATTTATTTATGTTTGTGATTAATTGATTTATATATTTGGCTTCTTCCACATTGGGGGCATAAACATTTACAATTGTTAGCTCTTCTTGATGGATAAACCCTTTAATTATAATATAATGCCCTTTTTTATTTCTTGTTAACAATCTTTGTTTTAAAATCAAGTTTGTCTGATATAGGTATGGCTACCCCAGCTTTCTTTTGCCATCCAGTAGCATGATAGATGGTTCTCTGTTCACTCACTTTCAATCTACAGGTGTCCTCAGGTCTAAAATTAGTCTCTTGTAGGCAGCATAGAGATGGATCTTGGTTTTTTTAATCCATTCTGATACCCTATGTCTTTTGATTGGGGCATTTAGTCCATTTTCATTCAGAGTGACTATTGAAAGACATGGATTTAGTGTCATTGTGTTATCTGTAGGTTTTGTGCTTGTGGTGATGTCTCTGGCCCTTTGTAGTCTTAGCAGCATTCCACTCACAGATTCCCCCTTAGGATCTCCTGCGGGCTGGTTTAGTGGTCGTGAACTCTTTCAGTTTTTATTTGTCTGAGAAGCCTTTATCTCTCCTATACTGAATGACAACCTTGCTGGATAAAGGATGCTTGGCTGCATATTTTTCCTATTCAGCATATTGACTATTTTCTGCCACTCCCTTCTGGCCTGCCAAGTTTCAGTGGACAGGTCTGCTACTACCCTTATGTGTCTACCCTTGTAGGTTAAGGCCCGTTTGTCCCTTGCTGCTTTCAGAATTCTCTCTTTCTCTTTGTAACTTGCCAGTTTCACTATGATATGTCATGGTGTTGACCTGCTTTTGTGGATTTGGAAGGGAGTTCTCTGTGCCTCTTGGACTTGGATGCCTGTTTCCTTCCCCAGATTAGGGAAGGTCCCAGCTATAATTTGTTCAAATAAACCTTCTCCCCCTTTCTCTCTCTTCTTCTTCTTCTGGAATTCCTATGATACGAATACTATTTCATTTCATTGAATCACTTAGGTCTCTAATTCTCCCCTCATGGTCTAGTAATTTCCTTTCTCTTCCTTTTTCAGGAAGGAAAAGGAAGTTTATCTTTTTCCGTAAGTTTATCTTCTGTTTCACCTGTTCTCTCCACTGCTTCTCCCATCCTCCTTGTCAGTGCCTCTGGTTTATTTTGCATCTCTTTTATAGCATTTCTTAATTCATTGTGACTATTTTTTAGGTCTTTGATCTCTGCAGCAGTAGATTCTCTGCTGTCTTTTGTGCTTTTTTCAAGCCTGGCTATTAGTCTTATGACTATTATTCTAAATTCTTATTCAGATATATTGTTTATATCTGTTTTGAGCAATTTGTTAACATTTCTTCTTGGAATTTATTTTGAGGAGAATTCTACCGTTTTGTCATTTTGGCTAGGTTTCTGTCTTGTTTTAATAGCTTGTTGTGTGTCCTGCACCTGTGAGAACTACTATATTAAAAAGGGGTCATAGACTCTCCAGGGCCTGGCACTTCAGCAAGTGTTTTTAAAAAAATTTTTTTTAACGTTTATTTATTTTTGAGACACAGAGAGAGAGACAGAGCATGAACGGGGGAGGGGCAGAGAGAGAGGGAGACACAGAATCGGAAGCAGGCTCCAGGCTCTGAGCCATCAGCCCAGAGCCCCACGCGGGGCTCAAACTCACGGACCGCGAGATCGCGAGATCATGACCTGAGCTGAAGTTGGACGCTCAACCGACTGAGCCACCCAGGCACCCCCAGCAAGTGTTTTCAGAGTGTTTTTCTTGCACTCTTTTGTTGCGTATTTTACTGCTTTATCCCACTGGTCAGTCTTCTACAAAGCTTCTCCTTACTTGTAGTGGTGGATTGTTTAGACCTTCCACCAGGTGTGCTTTGATTTGTTCATTGAAGTAACCCTGGAAGAAAGGAAAGGGCAGGGGACATGATACCACACAAAGAGAAGAATGAAAGGGGCAACAAAAAAGACCAAGCAGAGAATCAAAGAAACTATAAGGCATAATCCAGAGAGAGAGGGAATGGAAAATAAGAAGGAAATATAGAAAAGGGGTAAAAGAATAAAGTAAAAATGCCCAGTTAAACAGACAAAGCAGAGAAAGAAAGAAAAACATATTTATGTATTTAATAAGAATTGACTAAAAATCAAATCAGAAACTATGGGCCTGATCCCAAAGGGAAAAAAAGAAGAGGGTAGAAAGAAAAAGAGAAAAGAGAAGAGAAGGAAAGAAAAGAGGCAAAAGAGAGAGAGAGAGAGAGAGAGAGAGAGAGAGAGAGAGAACAGACTAACATACAAAACCACAGGACAGTTGTCTGTTGGTGCCTGGGACTGTGGCTGTGCTGGTTGGGAGGAGAGGCTGTCTGGTTCCCTCAGTGTCAGTCTCGCTCCAGTAGATAAGCAAGTGCCAGGCACAGAGGGGTGGGGTTTGGGGTAGGCTGGTACTGCCCCCACTGGGGGCCACTGTGCTGTTCCCTAAAGCCCCACAGTGTTGGTGATGGGGAGAAAAATGGTGACACCGCAGTCTCCCTCCCTAGACCATGTGTCAGACCACCCTGTTCCTCACAGAGTGGCGTGGGCAGTCGGCTTGCCCTGCTCCACAGTTTCCTGTGCCTCCTGGGCACTTGGCTGGGATTCAAGACCCGATGTTTTAAAGGATCCCGCACCGTGGGGACCAAGTTCTGGGATGGTGCCACTCCACCCTGCCAATATGGCTGGTGCCTGCAGGGTCTTTTGTCCTTGCGGGGCGGGGTGGGGGGGAGCAGTATACTCTCTTTCCACAGTACTCAACGGAGGGGACTGTTCTCTTCCAGTGTGCCTCTGATATGCTGTTTTATCTCCCCCAATTTGCATACACACACCTCTGTCCCGCCAGGCTGTCTCTCTCCACCTATGGAGATTTTTCTGTCATTCTGCAGATAGATTTCTTAGGTGTTCCAAGTGTTCTGACCTCAATACAACTGTGTTTGAGGGAAATCCTGGTCCCCCTGCATGTCTGCCATCTTAACTCCAGAAACTGACTTTAAATTCAAACATATAAGTAAGTGAAAAGGATAGGAACAAAATATTCCATGGAAACACCAAACCTTGACTAAGACGTTATAGGAAAATAAAATGATACAGAATGATCATTACAGAATGATATCCCCCACAAACATAAGACATGAAAATTCTTTTTTTTTTTTTAAGTAGGCTCTGTGCCCAAGGTAGGACTTGAACTCATAACCCCAAGACCAAGAGTGGCATGTTCTACCAACTGAGCCAGCCAGACATGAAAATTCTTAGCAATACTTTAGTAAATTAAATCCAGCAGTATATTAAAAAGATTATACATTATAACCAATTGGAGATCATCCAGGAGTGCAAAGTTATTATAACATTTGAAAATCAATTAATGTAATTCACAGTATTAAGGAATAAATGAGAAAACATCTCAATAGATGCAGAAAACATATTGGACAAAATAATGATAAAAATTGTCAGCAAACAGGAAGAGAAGTCCATCTGCCTATTTATATGTTATCTATGAAAAACCTACAAGAAACACTTCATGCTTAATGATGAAAGACTGAATGTCTTCCATTTAAGCATGGGAGCAAGTCAAGGATGTCCAGTCTACTTCTAATCTGTATTGTAGTGGAAGTCTTAGTCAATTTAGTAATACAAGAAAAAGAAAGGAAAGACATTCAGTTTAGAAAGGAAGAAGTTAAAACTGTCTCTCTATATAAATGTGTGTTTACATGGAGGATCTTAAAGAATCGATGAAAATGGTGTTAGAACTAATAAGTTTTAAAAGGTTATAGGATGCAAGGTTGGCGTATAAAAACTAATTGTATTTCTGTATGCTACCAATGAGCAATTAAAAACTAGAATAAAACATACTACTTATAATAGTATCCTCAAATATGAAATGTTTAAGGATAAATCTAGCAAAATATATTCCATATTTTTACAGTGAAAATTGCAGACATTGGTGAAAGAAATTAAAGAAGACCTAAGGAAGTAGAGACATAGACTAAATTTCACTCATCAGAAGACAATGTTAAAATACCTGTTTTCCTCAAAGCAATCTATAGAATCCATGCAATTTCAATTAAAATCCCAGGAGGCTTTTTGCAGAATTGACAGGTGATTTTAAATTTTTTATGGAAAGGCGCAAGAAGTATAATAGCCAAAACAGTTTTGAAAAAGAACAAATTTGGAGGACTTGCTTCACTTCAAGATTTACTGTAAAGGCATAGGAATCAAGATAAGGTAACACTGTGTAAAGGTAGACATATATCAGTGGAAGAGAATACAGGTCTAGAAATAGACCCACAGATATAAAATCAGTTGATTTTTAAGAACAATGCCAAGATAATTCAATGGAAAAAGGATAGTCATTTCAAAAAAAATGGTGCTAGAACATTTGGATATTCATTTCCAAAAAATGACTTGTACATAAATGCTTATAGCAACTTTATTCATAGTCACCCAAGATTGAAAATAACCCAGAAATCTACCAACTGGTGAATGGATAAACATTTTGATAAATTCAGACAGAATACTACTAGCAATATAAAGGAACAAATTATTGATATATGCAACAACATGACTGAATCTTAAAAGCACTATGTGAAGTGGAAGATGCCAGACACAAATGACTACATAGTTTATTATCCATTTATGTGAAATAATAGAAAAGGCAAAATTGGAAGAAGAGAAGTCAAATCTGTGGTTGCCAGGGACTGGGCATTAGGAGAAGGGATAACTTTAGAGGGGCACCCAAAAGAGTTGAATTTTACTGTATGTAAATTATACCACAGTAGTCCTTAATTTTAAAAATATATAAATCTGTATGTACTTATACTATACTATGTACTATATATGTTTTCCAAATATCTTATTTTTAGATTCAACATACATGAAATTACCCTGTCAAATTGCTATCGAAATTTCTAAACACTTAGTCTTTCTATACTTATCTCTTCCCTAATTGGTAACAATATATGAACAGGTACAAATTCAAGGCCCAAGCTTTGACTGCTGATGGTGGACTTGAATAGTAAAGCTACCACATAAGGATAGGTGGGAAGGGGATGGAAAGGAACAACTCTGCCAGGAAAGAGAATACATTTATCAGTAAAACCCTTTTTAATTTGTAGTGACATATAAAGGAAATAATTTTAATGAATAATTTACAGATTGGATTTCTTTTATTTGTTGGTAAAGGACACAATTTACAGCTAGAAGACATGCTACTCATATTTACCGTCAGTTTTTAATTGTTTCTCCTTTAAATTTTTTTTTCAACGTTTTTTATTTATTTTTGGGACAGAGAGAGACAGAGCATGAATGGGGGAGGGGCAGAGAGAGAGGGAGACACAGAATCGGAAACAGGCTCCAGGCTCTGAGCCATCAGCCCAGAGCCCGACGCGGGGCTCGAACTCATGGACCGCGAGATCGTGACCTGGCTGAAGTCGGACGCTTAACCGACTGCGCCACCCAGGCGCCCCAAATTGTTTCTCCTGTAAATCACTTGTGAAATATGTAATATATGCTGAAAGGAGTTTTGCATGAGAAGCACCTCTGAATGCTCTGATATAATGAACTTTTCTTGGGTGCCTAGGTGGCTCAGTTGTTAAGCATCTGACTTCGGCTCAGTTGTTAAGCATCTGATGAGATCATCAGTTCATGATCTCACAGTCTGTGAGTTCAAGTCCTACATCTGGTGAGCTTGAACCTTGCTTCGGGTAAACCATTAGCCGCAAGTGAGCCCTGCTTCTCTCTTCTGTGTCTCTTTCTCTCTCTCTCTCTCTCTCTCTCTCTCTCTTTCTCTCTCTTTCTCTCTCTCTCTTTGCCCCTCACTCACTTGCTCCTCTTTCTCAAAAACAAAACAAAACAAAACAAAACAAGAAAACTTCTCAAGGGCTTACTTTTTTGACCATTATACCATAATAGGCATTAAATATAAGTTATTATTATGCTAAGCATTTGTATGATTATCTTTTTGAAATAAAATTCTTCAAATGTTTCTCTTTTGTCTTGGCTACTATCCAGACTTTAATACCTCTTTGAACTGTGGCATGGATCATGACTGATATTTTTGTCTTTCAGCTTCTTCACATTTACGTAAGGATTTTTACTTATGGAAGCACTTTGGCATGTATATTTAAAGATTACTATAATTTATCACATTCCAGGAATTAAAAGGCTCTTTGTTCTCTTCTAGTTATTATCACTACACTAGTTCTTATCCATGGACTGTCAGGTTTGGATTTTGGTGGCATTATGATGTATTTCACACCCTACATAACTATTTCTAGATTCATAAATACATTTATACTATTTAATATTTATCATGCATTTTAAGACATAGTTTGTAAATACTGTATAACAATATTATTATGTAATGATATTCAGTGGTTTGCTTTTTTAATTTCTCCATCTTCTTGAAAGGGTTTCTTGAGCAATGTAATTGTGAAGATATTTTTTAATTACCTTGTACTAACAGAACTTAGGTTCTTGTGGTCTCTGAACTTACTAATCGGCAATTCCCAGGGATAACAGGGCCACCACATGCTGATGAGCACTTAGGAGTCACTGCTTTTGCTTCTGAACATAATGTTGCTAATGCATGCTGGCCCGAAAATATATTTCAATTAGACTTAACGTTTTTTTACACTATTTAAAAATTTAAAATTTTATTTATTTGTTTGTTTAAGATTTTATTTTTAAGTAATCTC
Source organism: Felis catus (assembly GCF_018350175.1). NCBI lineage: Eukaryota > Metazoa > Chordata > Mammalia > Carnivora > Felidae > Felis > Felis catus. The sequence continues at coordinate 106,835,070 of NC_058372.1, read as the reverse complement.
TAAACCCAATGTGGGTCTTAAACTCACAACTCTACTCACAACTCATACTCTACTGACTGAGCCAGTCAGGTGTCCCGAAAACTGTATTTAAACACAGATTAGACATATAACTTAGATTTGAATCTCTTCCACCTTGAGTTGTTAGGTTCTATATTTTTCATGCAGAGGATATGACCTGTAATAATAATCCTTAGTAAGGACAGATGTTACTATCTAAGAGACCAAACACCTCTCCTCTGGAATTATTTCCTGTATGGTGAATTCTTGGTAAAACTACTTAAAACTGCCACTGTCACTACTCAGTAACAACAAATATGCAACAATTACAAAATTAGTATATGTCCCTGCCTTTAAAATAAAGTAAAACTTAATTGTTAATATTCTTTTTGAAAAGTTAGTTGGTTATGGTGGAAAGAGCATATAAGCTTTGGGATTAAAGAGACCCATAGTCAAGTCTAGTGTCTGTTACTTCTTTTTGATCTTGTGTGACATTATTCCCATCTCTGGGCCTCAGTTTAGTCATCTCTGAAAGGCAAATAACAATACCCTTCTTCCAGGGATAGTCTCAAGTTAGGGCTGATATATATCAACATCCTGACTTAGTGCCTGCCACATAGTAAAATATACATAACATGAAACTTTCCATCTTAACTATTTTTAAGCATACAGTTAAATATTAAGTAGATTCAGATTACTGTGCAACTATTTGTGTACTTTTTAAAAAACTGTGTTTTCTAGCCACTCCTGTTAGGCCAGGGCTAGAAGATACTTGTGACTTTCCAAAATTATTTTATTTCCTATGTATATGAAAGTGTTCACAAATCTCCTTGTATTCCTGAACTCAGTTGAGTCTGCAAAAATAGTTTCAGAATTACTATACCAACACTGTTGCCAGTAACAACCACCAAAAAAAAAAAAAAAGAAAGAAAGAAAAAAAAACAACCAAAAAACTTAGTGATATTCAAGCCTTCTTTGCAGTTTGTTTGGTTTGTGTTGTGTGTGTGTGTGTGTGTGTGTGTGTGTGTGTGTGTGCTTAGAATATATTTCACTAAGGCCATATATGGTCAGAGTGCATATTCAGAGGTTATTTGAATTAATTCCTTTCTTTGTGTGGTCATAGTTGCTGTGGGTTTGGCATTTATATTTCTCTGTCTTAAAGCTTTCTGGTCTGAATGTTGCCTTGCCTAGTATCCAGATCATAACTCCTGGTTTCATATTATTTGTATTTGCCTAATACATCTTTCTTCAATCCTTCATGTTTAATCTTAAGATTTCAGTTTTTTTTTTTACATTTTTGAATTTTTTTTAATTTGTTTTGAGAGAGAGAGAGAGAAAATGCAAGGGCATGGGAGCAGGGAGGGTCAGAGAAAAAGGGAGACAGAAAATCCTAAGCAGGCTCTGTGGAGATCATGATCTGAACCGAAATCAAGAGTTGGATACTCAACTGACTAAACCACCCAGCAACCCCCTAGTATTTTTATTTTTCAAATGCTTTTGGGGCGCCTGGGTGGCTCAGTCGTATGAGCATCTGACTTCAGTTCAGGTCATGATCTCACGGTTTGTGGGTTTGGGCCCTCTGTCGGGCTCTATGCTGACAGCTCAGAGCCTGGAGCCTGCTTGGGATTCTATGTCTCCCTCTCTCTCTTTCTATGTCCTTCTCCCACTTGCACTCGATCTCTTTCTGCCTCTCAAAAATAAATAAACATTAAAAATAAATAAATAAAATAATAAAAATAAAATAAAATAAAATGCTTTCATTATATCATAGGAACAGGACCTGTGGGCAAAAAAAGGTGCCTCAGTTTGTTCTTTTAGATAGAGCATACAGTTGGTTTTATTTTATTTTGCTTTATGAATGACCTGAAAAATCTCTTTCTTTTAATCTGTGAATTAAACACATTTATATTTATTGGTATTACCTATATGAATGGTGTCAACTGTTTCATTTTTGAAAATTTTACTATGTTTCCTTTTCTATATGTTTGGCATTTAGGAAGGTTTGTATTTTTGTTATATAGTAGGCATTGGCAAACTTTTCTATAAAGACCCAGATATAAATATTTAAGACTTTAAGGGCCATACTATCTCTTACAACTACTCACTTCTGTTGATTTGGATAATTTGACTACATTACTGTCTATGATGTAGACAGAACAAAAGTCATAGACAATATGTAACTGGATGTATGTGGCTGTGTCCCATTGAAACTTTATTTACAAAAGCAGGTGAATTGGACTTAACCTGTCGCCTAAAGTTTGCCAACACCTGTTGTAGGACTTACCTTTAAAAATACCTTTTTGGGGCGCCTGGGTGGCTCAGTCAGTTAAGCATCCAACTTCGGCTCAGGTCATGACCTCACAGTTTGTGGGTTTGAGCCCCACATCGGGTGCTGTGCTGACAGCTCAGAGCCCGGAGCCTGCTTCAGATTCTGTGTCCCCTTTCTCTCTGCCCCTCCCCTGCTCGCTCACACTCTCTCTCTCTCTCTCTCTCTCTCTCTCTCTCTCTCTCTCTCACAAAAATAAATAAACATTAAAAAATTAAAAAAATTGGGGCGCCTGGGTGGCGCAGTCGGTTAAGCGTCCGACTTCAGCCAGGTCACGATCTTGCGGTCCATGAGTTCGAGCCCCGCGTTGGGCTCTGGGCTGATGGCTCAGAGCCTGGAGCCTGTTTCCAATTCTGTGTCTCCCTCTCTCTCTGCCCCTCCCCCGTTCATGCTCTGTCTCTCTCTGTCCCAAAAATAAATAAACATTGAAAAAAAAAATTTAAAAAAAAATTAAAAAAATAAAAAATAAATAAAAAATACCTTTTATAATGCCTATAGCTCCTTTATTTTCAGTTGGGAGGTGTAAGTAATACCTTTGACTCTATTACCCATGTGGTAACCAATGAGCTTATTCTCCTCCCCCCCCCCCACTCCCTTCTCTTTACTATTAAAAAAAATAGTTGTGTTATTTATACTTTGTACAGAATACTTTGTACAGTACAGATAACACATTATTTTCTACTTTTATCCCTCCCAATGCTTTCGTCTTTGATCTAATATTAAATGTATTTATTGCTTAACCATCAGTCCTTTTGCCAGAGTATCGCCAACATTTCTTGCTTGAATGAAACTCATCCCCTTAACAGATTTCTTGGAAAGGGCTCCTGAGTGCTGTACTGAATCCATGCAGGTTTCAAATTATTTTTCATAGCTTTAATACTTGAAAACAGTTTGGCTGGATATAAAGACCTAGCTTTACACTTTCTTTCCTACAGTTTTGCTTTGTGTGTTGCTGTTAACAAATTTGATGCCATTTTGGTATCTTTTACTTTATAGGCAATTCGATTTTCTCACCTAAAGGCCCAGAAGGATTTTTTTTTTCTTTTGTTTTAATTGCAATAGTTTTACTAGGCTGTGTCTCATTTGATTATTCCTAGTCCATTTGTCTAGATGTTAGTGAGTCCTTTGAAATATAGAATTCTTTTCTTTCTGAAAATTTTTCCTGAATGATAGTTTTATATATCTGTCCTTTGTTTTTATTTTTCAGAAATTCTAGCTACATGTAGTTTAGGTCTTCTTTGCCTAGATTCTGTAGCAACCAGTTTTTGTCTTAAACTTTTTTAGCTGTTTTGTATTTTGTTTTTATTCTCATGGTGTTTTTATTCCTCTTCTTAGCACCCTTATTTATATTTCTAGCCCCGTGTCTTGTCTGTTTGGCATCTCAGATTTGAATGTTCATTTCAAAAATTATTTTGTTTTCCTCTCTCTCCTCCTTTTCTTCCCTGAGTTATCTCTGGATATACATCTTCTTTTTTGTACATTTATCTTTTGAGTTTTTGAATTTCTGATTTGGAGAGTTTTTTTATATATGCAAATATTTGTTTAAGGATATATAATTCAAGTGAGCATATTATATACAGATTTATTTTGCTTTGTGGGTTTTATGGCAAGAGATTGGATAAAGGATTTTATTGTAGTTTTGTATGGATGTTGCATATGTTTCCGCTACTCTTAAAATGTCTTATCTTTTGCTCAACATCACTCATAATCAGGGAAGTACAAATCAAAATCACAATGAGATGCCACCTCAGACCTCTCAGAATGGCTAAAATTAACAACTCAGGAAACAACAGATGTTGACAAGGATGCAGAGAGAGGGGAACATTTCTGCACTGCTGGTGGGAATGCAAGCTGGTGTAGCTACTCTGGAAACGAGAATGGAGGTTCCTCAAAAAATTAAAAATAGAACTACCCTGAAACCCAGCAATTGCACTGTTAGGTATTTATCCAGAGGATATAGGAGTGCTGATTCGAAGGGGCACATGCACCCCAATGTTTATAGCAGCACTATCAACAATAGCCAAATTATGGAAAGATCCCAAATGTCCATCAACTGATGAATGGATAAAGAAGATGTGATTTATAAACATACAATAGAATACTACTTGACAGTCAAAAAAAAAAAAATGAAATCTTGCCATTTGCAACAACGTGGATGGAAGCAGAATGTATTATGCTAAGTGATGCAAGTCAGTCAAACAAAGACAAATGTATGATTTCACACATATGTGGCATTTAAGAAACACAAGAGATGAACATAGGGGAAGGGAAGGAAAAATAAGACAAAAAAAAAAAAAAACAGAGGGAGGCAAACCCTAAGGTACTCTTAAATACAGAGAACAAACTGAGGGTTGCTGGTGGGGTGTTGGGTGGGGAGATGGGCTAAATGAATGATGGGCATTAAGGAGGGCACTTTTAGGGATGAGCGCTGGGTGTCATATGTAAGAGATGAACCACTGGGTTCTACTCCTGAAACCAAGACTACACTGTATGTTAACTAACTTGAATTTAAATTAAAAAGAAGAAGAAAATAAAATATCTTATCCTTCACTAAATCAATAATAGTTACTCTGTTGTGATGGTGAGAAGCTTGGGTGGTGTACTAGTTTTTAGTTCAGAGTAGTGTTAGCTGAGTGCATATTACTTAACAGATAGTGTTTTTTCTAAAGGTTAAGGGGAGGGTGGTTGCTGTGTCTTCTGATTTTGTGTTTCTTATGTGTTTAGCAGGATCTTTAATATCCACTGCTTGTCTCCCCCTTACTCTGATCACCAAGACTCCAAGGGACTCCTGCCCCTTGCTGGTCACCTTCATCTAGTCCAGGACCCTTCCCAAGAAGGTCTCAAGAACTTTCAAGTCCCTCTTTCTGTTCCCCAGTAGTGAGTGTTTTGATCCACAAGGTCTCAAACCTTTTCTCAATGTTTCCCCACTCCATGTGGGACTCTCCCCTTCTAAGGGTGATTTTGTCTATGTTCTACCATCGTGAGGAACCCATTGGTCTCTTCTCCTTTTCACTTAGTCTCCACGGATCTTTCCATTCCATTGTGGGCTCTAGATCAGTTTTGCTGGTTCCTAATGTCTATTTGTTGATTTCCATGTAAATTGAAGTTTGTACTATTCTCTCTCACTTTTATTTTTTAGTTTTGTTTTATGGGTTTATTTGCTCTCCTTGTTTATCTGTAACATCTCTGAAGGATATGTGGAGAGATTTGGATATAAGCAGCTGCCATTATCCTCTGGAAACCTAGAAATCAACATTTTATTTTATTTTATTTTATTTTATTTTATTTTATTTTATGTTTATTTTGAGAGAGAGAGAGAGCAAGAGAGCATGAGCAGAGGAGGGACAGAGAGAAAAGGAGAGAGAGAATTCCAAGCAGGCTCCACACTGTCAGCTCAGAGCCCAACGCAGGGCTCAAACCCAGGAACCATGAGATCATGACCTGAGCTGAAACCAAGAGTTGGACGCTTAATTGACTGAGCCACCCAGGCATGCCATCAACGTTTTACTTTTAAGTTATTCTTTCTTGTTGTTTAACTTACCATACCAACTTCTCTGTATTTTTAAAACATTACCCATGTTTTCTTTGAACCATTTCTAGAAAGAGTAATTGGAGAAATAGTTACCTACAGTTATTTTTAAAGGATCAAATATATAGAAATGGAATTAAACTTTTCTGTATCCTTTAGAATCAATGGCTAGAAAGTTCAGGGAAGCATATTTAGAATCAGTACAAGGAAGACTTCTTAGAGGTTTGAACTGTCAGGTAGACTTCCTGCATGGTTGTAGGGGCCTTCAAAGTAGACGAGGAAACATTTGTGTAAGGAATTCAAGCATCTAATGAGTAAATGGATAACGTTCAAGGTACCACCTGTGAGGTACTGTAAACCTAAGCCAACAAATGAATTCAGCTGCTGGCTGGTTTGTTGCAGAATGTGTACATGTATAAAATGTGGCTTCACGTTATATCATGGAATATTGAACATGATCTGTGCTAGATGTGGAACAAGTTCAGGAAACTGCATCAAGAGCTCCACCTTTTTTTTTTTTTTTTTCTTAGTGACCACAAGAATGCATTGGGTATTGAAAGAATTATAATAAGAAAAGAGTTCCACAGCTAATCTGGCTGGGTTGAGGTTCCAGCTCCAATACCTACTAGCTAATTACTGGCATTTTACTGGACTTTTCTGTGCCTTGGCTTTCTCACTGGTAAGATGGTGAGAATCACTCCATTTCATAGGGCTACTATGAAAATGAATGAGTTAATCCATATAAAGTGCTTATGATATAACCTGACATATAATAAATGCTAGTTAAGTGTTACTGTTATAGGCCTACAATTCTTTTTAGAAACCCCTGAGGCCAAATACATGTTGGAATGCAGAGTTTTTGGTTTTCATTTTAGGAAAGTAATACAGTGCATATGTCCTATATTATGAAAGCTACCAGCAGTGCCTGCGACAGCACCTGTAATCAAACATTTTAATCGTATTGCAGTGAAGCTATAAAACTTCACATTAAATGGAATAAAGACACATCAATTCAGGTCAGACTTTCCTGCCAAATTAACTATTAAGAATTTCATTAACAATTAACAACTCGCTTCTTCAGAACTTTTTGGATTTTGAAGTTGTGATAAATGAATATGGACTATTGTCACCATCATCACCTGGCTCCTGCATGTGTCCAGGGACTTTGATCAGTGAGCCAGAACATGATTGTGCTCCAGGATGAAACCTCGATTGCTGCAGGGTGGATGATAACTGTAAAGGCCTTTTAAAGCTATAATGAGAAAAGCTCACGTTACCTGAAGGGCACCTTAAGCTAGGCCTGCTAGGGTGCCCGGGATGGCAAAAGCTGCATCTTTTGATGACTGGAGCATAATTTGGAAAATGGGTGTTTGTTCAAAGTAGATCTAAAATAGCAGCTGTATTGTTTCATTTCCGCCTCAGCATCAGAAGTGTATTCACCTTCAAACTTGCTCTCCCATCATTGTGACTCAGATACTTTCTCTGACTGATTTGTGTATGTGTGTCTGTGGGTCTTTTAGACTTGTTCAGCTCTCCTTAGTGGTTGCCTTAATTTAATTCTCCCATGTAAATGCTCATACTGATGCTTAATGCTGTATGATTCATTTTCCTTCTTTAGTTGTTGTCTAAACTCTTTGTTTTGAAGGGGGAAAAAATCATCTTCGTGTGTGTGTGTGTGTGTGTGTGTGTGTGTGTAACTTGTGTGTGTGTGTGTGTGTGTGTGTGTGTGTGTATGTAACTTGTTAACAATAAAAATAGAAGTCCAGTTCAGTGAATCCTGCGGTCAGTCAGTAGAACAACAGAAGGCAGGCCTTGCATCACCTAGGGTTTCAGGAGGTTTCTTAATGAGGTAGGGGGGAAAAGAGGAAGGAGAAACCACCACTACCAACAACCACAAAATCGGAAAGGTCCACCCTGGATGACGTGCTGCATGTGGTTCCAACACTCAAAACATCGGTTCCAGTGGCACCATTGAGATTAGGCAGCATGGTAATTCCTTACCATGTGTTTATGCTTTCGTGTTTTTTGTTTTTCACTTTTCTAAATCCACACACTCCTCTTCTGGGGAAGCCAATGAGGCATTTATTTAATGCTCCTGTCACTATTTTCTGCTTCCAGCCTGGCTTTGGTGAGGGACACCAGCATGCTGCCTAGAACCCAGCCCTCAGCTGTGGAAGGATGGTTGCTGGCAGGCTGATAACGTGAGACACATGTCCTGCTTATTGACCGTGAGGACCTGGACCACCTCACCTTGGTTCACAAAGATTTCATTCTCCTTTAGCACATAGTAATTTTTGATGAATGAGGTCCCACTGCAGCATTTAAGGAGTCTCACTGTGTTTCTAAGACTTGATTGGTGTCCTGTGCCCGGGCTTGCTGGATGTCCGTGTTGGCGGCTTGCAGAATGATCTGCTCAGAAGTCTTCCTGTTCATGAGTGAAGAGTTGCTGGGGTCGTTGTCTGTGTTCTCCTCCAGGGCCAAGTAATTCATCTTCATGCTCCTTTTGAACATGAAGTTCAGGGTGAAGGACCCCTTCCTGAGTAGTTTGCTAAAGGTGACAGTTTGCTCAAAGAGGAGCACGTGCTTCTACTTGGTCTGGGATTGCATGCCTGCCTCTGGTTCAACCATGTAGAATGTGTCTTGCTGCAACAGTATCTTCAAAAGGCAGTCCTAGAGGGGCGCCTCAGTGGCTCAGTCAATTGAGTGTCCGACTCTTGATTTTGGCTCAGGTCATGATGCCCGGGTCGTGGGTTCAAGCGCCACATGTGGCTCTGCACTGAGCATGGAGACTGCTTGGGATTCTCTCTCTCTGCCTCTGCCCCTCTCCCCTGCTTGCGCACTCTCTCTTTCTAAAATAATAACTTTTTTAATTTTAAAAAGGCAGCCTGCATAATAGAAAATATTTGCCAACCATATGTTGGATAAGGGGTTAATATCCAAAATATATACAGGACTCATACAACAAAATCTGATGAACAAATGGGTAGAGAACTAAATGGACATTTTCCCGAAGAAGACATACAGATGGCCAACAGACACATGAAAAGATGCTCAACATCACTAATCATCAGGGAAATACAAATCAAAACCACAGTGAGATACCATCTCACATCTTTTAAAATGACCATCATCATGAAGACGAGATAACAAGTGCTGATAAAGATGTGGAAAAAAGGAAACCCTTGTGCACTGTTGATAGGAATGTATTATTGGTTCAGCCACTATGGAAAATAGCATGGAGGTTGCTCAAATAATTAAAAAAGAACTGCCATATGATTCAGGAATCCCATTTCTGGGTATACACCAGAGGAAATGAAAACAGGATATCGAGATATCCTGTACTCCCATGTTTACTGCAGCATTAGTCACAACAGCCAAGATATGGCAACAACCTACGTGCCTGTCAACAAATGAATTAATAAAGAAGATGTGGTATGTGTATATACAATGGAGTACATTCAGCCTGAGGAAGAAGAAAATCGGCCATTTATAACAAGGACGGACCTTGTGAGGACATTATGCTAAGTAAAATAAGTCAGACAGAAAGGCAAATGCTGTATGATATCACTTATATATAGCATCTAAAAGAGCCAAACTCAGGAGCGCCTGGGTGGCTCAGTCGATTAAGTGTCTGACTTTAGCTCAGGTCATGATCTCGCTGTTGCTAAGTTCGAGCTCCGCGTTGGGCTCTGTGCTGACAGCTCAGAGCCTGGAGCCTGTTCCGGATTCTGTGTTTGTCTGTCTGTCTCTGTCTCTGTCTCTGTCTCTGTCTCTCTCTCTCTCTCTCTCTCTCTCTCTCTCTCCCCCTCCCTTGCTCACATTCTGTCCCTCCCTCTAAAAAAATAAATAAACACTAAAAATTTTTTAAAGAGTCAAACTCTTATAAAAAGAGAGAGTAAAATAGTGGTTTCCAGGGCCTGGAGGTTGAGGGAGAAGGAAAAGATATTTTTTAAGGGTACAAACATGCAGCTAGTAGACTAGACCTGGAGATCTGATGATTGCATAGTGAATGTAGACAACAATATTATAATCAAACATGCTAAAAAACTAGATCTTAATCACTCCCACTATAAAAAAGAAATGGTAATTCCGTAACATGATACAAGTGTTAGTTTTCACTTCGATGGCAACCATGTTACCATATATATAAATGTATCCAATCAACATGTTATATACCATAGGTTTATACAATGTTACGTGTTAAATATAATTCAATTAAAAAAGGGTTAGTTTGGGGCGCCTAGGTGGCTTGGTCAGTTAAGCGTCCGACTTCAGCTCAGGTCATGATCTCATGGTCCGTGAGTTTGAGCCCCGCATCGGGCTCTGTGCTGACCGCTCAGAGCCTGGAGCCTGTTTCAGATTCTGTGTCTCCCTCTCTCTCTGCCCCTCCCCTGTTCATGCTCTGTCTCTCTCTGTCTCAAAAATAAATAAAGGTTAAAAAAAAATTAATTTGTAAAAAAAAAGGGGGGGGGGGGTTAGTTTACTCTTACATGTAAATCACACAGCGTAGTGTCCTGCACATGATGAGGTACTTAACTATAACAAGTAACGCAAGTATCTCTCTCTAGATAAATCTATTTTGTTCCTGAATTTGGATAGCAAGGAATGTATCAGAAAATTCATCTTAATATATTCAAGTTCCTAGGAACATATATCTTGATATATTCAAATTTCCTTACAGAAAGCAGGAGTTTAGGTAATAAGGGCTATCTGTATTTATCTAGTACTTATTAGGTGCCAGGTTCTATTCTAAATCTTGCACATGTAATAACCCATTTATTTCTCACAATAGTTGATAGCAGACCACAATTATTATAACCCCATTTTTACAAATGCAGAAACTGAGGAACAGAAAAAAAGAAGTTGCTTCTTTTGGTGACTGGAACATAATTTGCAGAATGGAAGTTTGCTTCAAGTAGATATAAAATAGCAGCCACTCCTGCTCTCCCATTACTACGACTCAGGTGCTTTCCTGTGACTGTTTGTGTGAATGTGTATTTGTGGGTCTTTCAGATTCGTGCAGCCCTCTGTAGAAGTAGTTCAGTTCTCCCTCTTGTGTCCATTTCAGATACCCTTAAAGGAGGGCCAATTAGATTGTCCCAAGTAGATTTATGCAACAGCAGCTCAGATGTCTCTGGCTGGTTTATGAGTGACTGCCCTTAGTCAGTTTCCAGTCTCTGGTCCAGTCCGCTGTTCCCACGTGGCAGTTTACAAAGAGGAGATTGTGGAGTTACCTGCTTGGTGGATGTTCCAGTGGTTGGCCTGCCCGGCACTATAACGAGGACGAAAGAATCACGTAAGCAATACAACAGTCGTCCGTGCTTGTGGATTTGTCCGTGCTGAGGAGCAATAGTTTAGACAGACAGAATAGCCTGATGAATCAATCTAAATAGCAGGTGGCTCTTGATGAGAAAAGTCTTGAGCTCAGTGGGTTTCAGAGAGATGAACAAAAAGGATGGCAGGGGTTTATCAAGACAGCACTGAGTCACTCCTGGTCAGGCTCTGCAGTAGTTTTTACGGTTTCTCCCCAGACCACATCTACCACCAATTCTGTGATATTTTTCTCCCTCCGTCTGGAGGAGTTGTCCTTTTACATTTAAAATATTTTTATTTTGACATACTATCACTTGTAGAACAGTGCAAGAATAGTACACGTTTGTTTTGCTCTTGGGATGGCTGTTCAGTGTGCCTTCAGGGCACAGTTTTTACAGATCATCTGCTTGGTAGTGGGAACAACAAAAACATCTTTACGTTCCACCATAGCTCGTGTTCATTTTTCATGGCACTTTCTCTGTGTGTCACTCTACTGTTCAAGAAAGAGTTGGGTCTGTCTCCAACAGTAGCTCATCAAATTTTTTGGGTAACAGTTTTCAGAATCCTAAGTTCATTCTGTCCCTAATTAGGAGGCTGTTAATCTTCCTAATGCAAAGTATACAGTTATTTGCCAAATCCAGAACTCTTGAGAAAATGTCTCCAGAGACATAAAGCGCATCAAGTTGTTAATCAGTAAGCAGATCAGAAGAGTTAAGTATGAAAAGGGAATACTTAATCATGTATTCTACCAAAGTAAAATAAAGATACTCTGAATTTTCCCCTTAAAACGCCTTACCTACTCCTCACTCCTCATTTCAAAGCCATCTTAATTTGGCCAGCGATACAAAGGCCGTCATCATCCAGACGTTCTGGGCTCTTTCTCTAAGAACACTTCAAGTTTTTCTTTAAGATGTTTAACACTTTACAGTGTCATTTTTAGGAATTCTTAATTGTGTGTTCTTTTGTTTTCTCTCTCATTTCAAGTGACTGAAGTCTGATTGCTTTGTGAAGGATTTTTTAATTTGAATTATAGCTTAAGGATATAGTATGAATCATTGAATCACAATATCTGGCTGGCCTCCAAGGCTGCAGGGAATTTCTCAGAGTTTGTGTGTGTGTTTTTAAATGTGTCACTCTGGGGGCACCTGGCTGGCTCTGTCGGTTAAGCATCCGACTTTGGCTCAGGTCATGATGTCACAGTTCATGAGTTCAAGCCCCGTGTCAGGCTCTGTGCTTACAGCTCAGAGCCCGGAGCCTGCTTTGGATTCTGTGTCTCCCTCTCTCTCTACCCTTCCCTCTGCTTGTGCTCTGTCTCTCTCTCAAAAATAAAATAAACGTTAAAAAAAAATAAGAACATGTCACTTTGTATACACTGCACAGAGTTAGAGTTCAAAGGCAGGGTATCAGTTGACTCTTAAGTAATAAAGGATACTTTTGCTATTTGCTGAGAAATAGCATTGTAGGAGAAAATTTGATGTTGCAATTATATATTTGGTGCTACTAAATTATACTCACAAGTCTAGGTAGGAAGCACAACCTAAATTTCAAAAACAAGCACGATGGGGGCACCTGGGTTGTTAGTCACTTGAGCGTCCGACTCTTAATTTTGGCTCAAGTCATGATCTTGTGGTTTATAAGTCTGAGCCCCACATTGGGCTCTGCACTGACAGTGTGGAGCCAGCTTGGGATTCTCTCTCTGCCCCTCTCCCACTTATGCTCTCGCTCTCTCAAAATAAATAAAAAATATTTTTAAAAATCTTTAAAGAAATAAAAAATAATTAAAAAGTAAAAACAAGCATGATGGCAATTTATCATTTTGCTCAATAAACCTGTCTTGAGCACTAAACAACGTCTTGCTGTCTGCTACTCACACCACAAAGATGAAAAGGCAAGGCATTTGTTCTCAAGATGCTCAGAACTTTTTTTTTTTTTATGTTTATTCATTTATTTTTGAGAGACAGAGACAGAGCACAAGCAGGGGGAGGGGCAGAGAGAGAGGGAAACACAGAAACGGAAGCAGGCTCCAGGCTCTGAGCTGTTAGCACAGAGCCCGACACTGGGCTCGAACTCACGAACCACGAGATCATGACCTGAGCTGAATGAAGTTGGATGCCTAACCGACTAAGCCACCCAGGCGTCCCAAGATACTCAGACTTTGCAGTGAGACAGACAAGTAGTCATTTATTGTCCATGTGATTCTCACAGCCATGGAAGAGCCACAGCAGCAGTCACTCGACTGATGTTCAGTTTTCTAGCCCACACCAGGCCTACCAGTCAGAATCTCAGTGGTGAGACCTGGGGATCTCTGTTATTACAACCAACCGTGGCCCTCATTGATGAGCCAGACTTAGGAACCACTGCTCCCAGGTAAGATTCTCTGCACACCAGACAACCTGTCTGTCCCTTCCTCCAGATCTTGTGAAGCTGCATCTCTGGTGACATCCTCCTCAGATTAGCCTCAGGTTAAGGCGAGGAGACAGGGAACAAATCCTTCTCCCCAACCCCACTGAGATGGCTCTGACTCCTGGGGGTGCTGAGGATGCTCTGGAACAGGATGAGACATATCCCTTACAGCCATCCAAGTATGCCACCAGGGTGTGAAAATGCAAGTTCATGCCATGCACTCTGAGAGTTTCTGTTCTTTCTAGATGTTCCGTATGGGCTGCCCTGGCTTGTGTCTTGTCTCTTGTTACCCTTCATTGAATCAATCTGCAGTAAAAGGTGATTTGTCAACTTTATCAGTCTTATTTTTTAATAGTTTTGTAATACATATTCATGGATTGTGAGAATATCATTAATATATTTTTGTTTCGTATAGTTTTGTGAGGCTTTTTACCCCACTTTTTGGGTGCTAAATAGTTGTTGTTTTTTTTAATTGGGGCCCTATTCTGAAAGTGTTAGATAATCTAGAAACAGATATGTGAGTATGACATCACAGGCAATTTTTTGGCCTGATTCTTTGCGTGAGGAAACCACTCAAACATTGGAGTAGTTTTTGCTATACCCAAAGGATCTAGAGCTCATTAGAGAGATTTGCCGGATATCACTCAGGGGAGGCTAACTGCTATAGCAAACAGTGGCTTAACACAATCTAAGGTTGTGTCTTGCTCATCAATGTGTGGAAGAGGAGTTGTTCTAGCCCATGAAATCATTCAAGGACCCCGGCCCCTTCCATCACAGAGCTCTTTAGCCTTTGGGACTGGTCCTCAAGTGTTCTCACTGGCATAATGTTCCCTAGTTTCATCCACGCTGTGGCATGTACCACCAATAGCTTTCTATTCATGGCCAAATAGTATTCCATTATATGAATATACCACAGTTTGTTTATCCATTTATCAATTGATAGAAATTTGGGCTTTCCACTTTTTGGTTATTATGAACAATGCTACTAAGCAGATTCACATACAAGTTTTTGTGTGGATATGTTTTCATTGCTCTTGGGTATGTAATAGGAGAGATCACTTAGTCATATGTTAACAGTATTTAACTTTTTAAGGAACCGTCAAACCTTTGCAATGCCACTGTATCATTGTACAGTCCCTCAAGCAGTGTAGGTGGGTTCCAATGTCTCTGTATCCTTGCCAATACTTGTAGTTGTCTGTGATGATAACAGTTCTAGTGTGTCTTTAGTATCTTGCCTGTGGTCTTGATTCGCATTTCCTTAATGACTGATGATACTGAGCATCTTTTCATGTGCTTATTGGTCATCTGTGTATCGTCATTGGAGCAACATCTATTCAAATCCTTTGCCCATTTTTTAACGATTTTGTGCCTTTTTATTGTTGAGTTTTAAGAGTTATTTTTGTTTTTTGGATAAAGTCCTTTCTCAGCTATATGATATGCAAATAATTTCATTCTGTGAGGTTTTTTTTCACTTCTTTGATGGCATTCCTTGAAGCACAAAGTTGTTAATTTTGATGAAGTCCATTTCATCTGTCTTTTTTTGCTTGTGCTTTTGGTGTCATGACCGCCACAGGTTGTTTTACAACCTGAAAGCAACGAAGGCTTTCTTTAGAGCGAGGTTATGTTTCTTTGGCAGCATGGATCTCCTGGAATCATAGGCCTCTCATCCCTTTGCTTCCAGTCAAATGCCTGTGCTGGTATCCAGAGTTCTTTTCTTCATGGATATCTCAAGTCTGGTATGCTGGGTTTTTGTTTTCTTTCCTTCTTTGCCTTTGTCTTAGTGTGGGCTGCTATAACAAAATACCATTTACTGGTGGCTTACACAGCAGACATTTATTTCTCACAGTTCTGGAAACTGGAAAGTTCAAGATCAAGGTGCTGACAGATTCAGTTCCTAGTGAGGACCCTCTTCTTGGCTTGTAAACAGCTGCCTTCTTGCTGTGTGCTCACAAGGTCTTTCCCTGGTGTGTGTGTGCGTGTTCAGGTATGTGTCTGTGGGAGAGAGAGAGAGAGAGAGAGAGAGCGAGCACGAGAGAGAGCATGAAGAGAGCTCCTCCTCTTCACACGAGGACATTAATTCCCTTATGGGAGCACTACCTTCATGAGCTCATCTTACCTAATTACCTCCTTAAGGCCCCAACTCATAATATTATCACGCTGCTGGTTAGGGCTTCAATATATGGATTTGGGGGAATCGCAAACATTCAGTCCATTGCAGTCTCCTTTTTTTTTTTTATTGTGGTAAATAAAAATCATAACATAAAACTTACCATCCTAATTATTTCTAAGTGTACAGTTCAGTGATGTTAAGTATATCCATATCACCTTGTTGTACAACTAATCTTCAGAACCCTTTTCATCTTGCAGAACTAGAACTCTGTACCCGTTAAACGACAACTCCCCATTTTTCCTTCTCCCCCATCCCCGGAAAGCACCATTTTACTTTCTGTGGCTATAAGTTTGACTGCTCTAGAAATCCCATATAAGTAGATTCATATCGCATTTATCTTTTGTGACTGACTTATTTCACTTAGTATAGTGTCCTCAAGGTTCATCCCTATTGTAGTAAGTAGCAGATTTCCTTTCTTTTCAAGATTGAATAATATCTCATTGTGTGTGTATATATAGGTATACGTACATCACTTTTGTTTATTTGTGCATCCATGTTCCCTGGGGTTGCTTCCACCTCTGGGCCATTGAGAACAGTATTACTGTGAGCATGAGTGTGGCTTCCATTCCTCTTTTATTCACCCTAATGTTGTCTGCCTTCAGGGCATCTAAACTGAAGGTTTCACCCTTAACCTGGGTCATTTTGTACACCTAGGAGAATTTACTGGGGCTCTGTTGTTCAAAGCCCTTTCTTGCTCTTACTCTCTGAGGTCTGGAAGCAGTTGTGTTTTCCAGCCTTTCAAAACTTCACATTTCTGAGCTGTGTATTCTCTTCATTACTCCTTGAAAACTCATCAGTTCTCTCCTGTGCTCATCTCTTTCCTGCAATATTTTGCCAAAGGAAGTTTTTCTTGCTTATGTCATAGTCTCATGTGGGTTGAGGGTGGGGTGCTCTGCTCCACACACTCATGCAGGGCCCAGGCTTCGTTCCTCAGGTGGCTCTCTGACTCTGGGCCTTATCCTGGTCTATGCTGGCAGAGGGAGAGGATGAGGAGGGTTGCATAGGGACGTAGGTGCCTGACCTGGAAATGGCATACGTTCCTCCACCCCCATTCCATTGACAAAACTTATTTACCACAGTTCTACTCACCCATAAAAGAGAATGGGAAACGTGGTCTGGCTCTGTGCCTGGGGCGAAGGGGAAACAAGGTTTGGTGAGCACATAGCAGCCAGTGCCACAGGTGAGAACTGAATTTATGGATATCAGCACATAGGTGGTGATTAAAGCCATGAGTGGAAATGGGGATCACCCCATAAAGGATGTAATGGGACTACTGGGAGAGCATTGCAAAATCAAGGGCACTATCTGGAGGGCCTGTAATAGTACAAATAATTTGTGTAACCTAACTTTAGAATAGAAAAGTTATCACTGTGTTTTTAGGAAAGTGAAAACGTGGATTAAAAATGGAAAAGTAGCTTTTTCAAAAACTGGAATGTTTTCACTCCTTGGGGTTAATGTAGAAAAAGCTCCACATATTAGCATGATTATTTTATGACTGTTGAAGCCTGTAAGTATAAAATGGCTCTGAATTTTAGAAATACTGAACTAAGTGAAGATTTTTTTTTGCCATGTATTTTGTGAATGTTTATTGAGCATTTAATATGTGACAGGCATGTGAGCATGGTAACAATAAGTCATAGCCCTTCAAGGAGATCAAATCAAGTAGGAAAAAGATAAGGTAAGTCAATGAATGTCTAAACCATTCAGGCAGATTCTTTAAGACCACACAGGATGGGGCGCCTGGGTGGCTCAATCCATTAAGCATCCGACTCTTGGTTTCGGCTCAGGTCATGATCTTGTGGTTCATGAGCTCAAGCCTCACGTTGGGCTCCATGCTGATAGCATGGAGCCTGCTTTGGATTCTCTGTCTCTCTCTCTTCCCTGCGTGCACACGTGCTCTCTTTCTCTCTGTCTCTCAAAAATAAATGAATAAACATAAACACACACACACACACACACACACACACACACACACACACACAGAAACATTTAAAGACCACACAGGAACTGTTTAAGATGTCACACTACAGTGGCAGTCTTCAGGTAAAAGAGCACTGGTTTTGGAGCTAAGCAGGTTTGGGTTTGAATGGGAGCTCAGCTCTGCCGCTCTCTGTCACCTTCAACTTCTATTTTCCTTATTTCTAAGTTGGTGATATGTTATCTTACCTGTTAAGTTTTTGTGAATATTAGGGACAGTGTATATACATAAAACCTAGCACAATGCTTGGTATTACAAATACGGTATTATTGTTATTGAAGAAAGTGGAGGTCATACTAGATTGGAAAAATGATTATTACCCTACACTAATCCATGAGCTCATTCATTCAGTAGATATTTAGTGAGCCATCACTATGCACAAAGTACTTAGGATTAGCCTGTGTGTGTGTGTGTGTGTGTGTGTGTTTTACCAAAACCTCATTTGGTTTTTAAGGCAGCAATGTTTGTGTCACAGATCTGCAACCACCAGTTGTGTATATAGCCTCCCCCTGTTTCAAATGACCAGAAACGACTCTTCTGTTTCTCATTGCTCACATTTTCACTAACTGTCCATCAGACAGCCTTTTTTCTTCACATGTAAATTGTCCTTAGCCCCCTTCCTTAAACTTATTTGTTCCCCCTCCCCACCCAGTTACCTCAGAAATAATTCACCCCCTTCTTTCTGTCTTTGCTTGTTCATTTCCCTTCTCACATCATGGGTAGTTTTAAGATTATGTACATTACAGATACGCAGGAGTCTCCACAGAAGTGTCTCCGTGCTGATGCTAATGCTGACAGGGATGCCATCATCCATGGCTCATGTATTGTCTGGCAGGCGCTGTGTAGAACCTCCCCCTCCTCCATCAGTTCTGTTGGAAACTAACTGAAGGCAGGAACCACTGTATACCTTCCTGAATTGTCATTATAGTCCTCTGCACACAGGAAATGTATTATAAATATTTGTAGATCAGAGAGAAGACGAACAGTCAGTTTTATCTCATATTGAAAATATTTTTTAAAAAATCACTTCAATGCAATTGTACTTTGTTTCATTGCCAGTATTTCAGTAATATTCCTTTTCTATGATAAATGCAAACAGCCTCACTTCAGTATGGATTGAATGTGCTTTGTGAGATTAGTTAGGAACAATTTACTACCTTTTTTTATTTTTTTTTTTGGCAAACTGGATTCCATGGCCTACACAACTGCCTTCACAAAGGCATTTTGGCACATAAATTATAAGATGTAGACTATTCAGAATTTTCCCCTTTCAATAATTTTTTTTAAAATATTTATTTTGAGAAAGAGCAAGTGAGCAGTGGAGGGGCAGAAAGGGAATCCCAAGCAGGCTGTGCACTGTCAGCACAGAGCCCGACGGAGGGCTTGAACTCACAAACTGCTACCTCCTGACCTGAACCAAAATCAAGAACGGGATGCTTAACCAACTGAGCCACCCAAGTGCTCCCCTTTCAGTAAAATTTCAAAGGGGATTTCGTTTTAAAGGGGGATTTAGTGCCTTGTCTGTGTTTCTCCTTAGTGAGTGTCTTCTTGTGCCATTTACTACAAATAAAGACTCTTAAACTTTTTCAGTCTCATGAGCTGGTCACTGGAGCCAACTGGAAATAGATTAGAGATTAACAAATGTAGCACATGTTTGCTGATGTCACAGGGCTGTGACTACTCAGAGGCAGATATGCCACTATAACTAAAAATGGTCATTGAATGGAGAGCATACAAATTTACAGAGAAAAAAAGAATCTATATTTGTTATTAATGAATATGCCATGCTATTTTGAGGACTTGCCCATCAATGATAAATTTAACAACAATATCTAAGTTATGTCATATCCACACACCCATGGCGCCACTGCTCTGTTCAGGACTTGTGTGCCTCTTCCTGGACCATGGCTCTGATCTTCTCCATGTGTCCTGTCCATCTAACCTCCTCAGTCTTCCCTTTACTGTTGCTCCTCAACATATATTTACTCCTTTTCATATATTTGTTGGCTATCTATATGTCTTCTTTGGAAAAATAAGTATTCAGATTCTCTGCCCATTTTTAAATTGGATTGTTTGGTATTTTGGGTGTTCATTTGTATAAGTTCTTTATATATTTTGGATATTAACCCCTGATCAGATTTATCATTTATAAATATCTTTTCCCATTCAGTAGGTTGTCTTTTTGTTTTGTTGATGATTTCCTTCACTGTGCAAAAGCTTTTTATTTTGATGTAGTCCCAATAGTTTATTTTTGTTTTCATCTCCCTGCTCTTAGGAGACTTATCTAGAAAATTATTGCTGTGGCTGATGTCAGAGAAGTTACTGCCTGTGTTCTCTTCTAGGATTCTTGTGATTTCAGGTCTCTTGTTTAGGTCTTTAATGCATTTTGCTTTTGTGCATAATACTAGAAAGTAGTCCGGTTTCATTCTTTTACATGTAGCTGTCCACTTTTCCCAGCACCGTTTATTGAAAAAGTGTTTTTTTTTTCCCCATTGTATATTCTTGCCTTCTTTGTCATAGATTAATTGACCATATAATCGTGGGTTTATTTCTGGAGTCTCTATTCTGTTCCACTGATCTATGTGTCTATTTTTGTGCCGGTACTATGTTGTTTTGATTACTACAGCTTTGTGTAGTATATCTTGAAATCTAGAATTGTGATACCTCCAGCTTGGTCTTCTTCCTCAAGATTGCTTTGACTATTTGGGGTCTTCTGTGATTACATATAAATTTTAGTATTATTCATTCTAGTTCTGTGAAAAATACTGTTGGTATTTTAATAGACATTGCATTGAATTTGTAGATTGCTTTGGGTAGTATGGACATTTTAACAATATTTGTTCTTCCATTCCATGAGCATGGAATATCTTTTCATTTGTTTGTGTCATCTTCAATTTTTTTTATAGTTTTCAGAATATAGGTCTTTTACCTCTTTGGTTAAGTTTATTCGCAGGTATTTTATTCTTTTTACTGCAACTGTAAATACTGTTGTTTTTAAAATTTCTCTTTCTGCAACTTCATTGCTAGTGTATGGAAAAGCCACAAGTTTCTTGGTACTAATTTTGTAGACTGCCACCTTACTGAATTTGTTTATTACTTCTAGTAGTTTTTTGGTGAATTATTTAGGATTTTCTGGACCTGAATAGACATTTTTTTAATATGAAATTTATTGTCAAATTAGTTTCCATACAACACCCAGTGCTCATCCCAACAGGTGCCCTCCTCAATGCCCATCACCCACCCTCCCCTCCCTCCCACCCCCCATCAACCCTCAGTTTACTGAATAGACATTTTTCCAAAGAAGATACACGGATGGCCAACAGACACATAAAAAGATGCTCAGCATCGCTAATCATCAGGGAAATGCAAATCAAAACCACAATGAGATATTACCTGTTAGAATGGCTAATATCAAAAAGACAAAAAACAACAACTGTTGGTGAGGATATGGAGAAAAAGGAACAGCTGTGCACTGTTGGTGGGAATGTAAATTGGTACAGCCACTATGGAAAACAGTATGGAGGTTCCTCAAAAAATTAACAATAGAAATACCATAAGGTCTAGTAATCCCACTGTTAGAAAACAAAAACACTAATTCAAAAAAATATATGTACCCCCGTGTTCATTGCAGCATTATTTACAATAGCCAAGACATGGAAGCAACCTAAGTGTCCACCAGTAGACATATGGATAAGAAAAATGTGTGTGTGTGTGTGTGTGTGTGTGCACATGTGCACGTGCGTGCGCATGCGCACAGATACACACACGCACAGACACACTGGAATATTACACAGTCATAAAGAAAGGATGAGATGATGCCATTTGAGACAACATGGATGGACCTCGAGGGTATTATGCTGAGTAAAATAAGTCAGACTGAGAAAGACAAACACCGTATGATTCTACTCATAAATTAAATCTAAAAAAATAAATTAAAAAAAGCAGAATCAGAACAATAAATATAGAGAACAAACTGATGGTTGCCAGAGGGGAGGGGAATGGGAGTTTGGAGAAAATACGTGAAAGGGAGAGGGAATAAGTTCAGTTTGGAATGAGTAAATCACAGTTCAGTTATGGAATGAGTAAGCTATGCAAATAAAAAGCAGAGCATAAGGAATACAGTCATTGATATTGTAGTAGTGATGTAATGGAACAGATGGTAGCTACACTTGTGATGAACATAGCATAATGTGTAAACTCGTCAAATCACTAAGTTATGCACCTGAAATTAATGTAACATTGTGTGTCACCTAAGCTCAGAACAAAGAGTAATGCTGATCAATCCTTATTTTTCCTAATTTCCTTTCCCTCCCTCTCTTCCCCTTCCTCCTTTCTCCTCTTTCCCTCCATCCCTCTCTCTGTGTCTCTGACCCTTGTTTCTTTCACTTCTAGAAAAATCAAAAGAAGTGAGCACACAAGAAGTTTTTGCTTAACCACTCAGCATTCTCCAAAGTCACCCTTACCCCTTACTTTCACTCCCTCACAAATATATATATATATATATATATATATATATATATATATATATATATATATAAAATCTCCACTTTAAAAGTCCAGATGTTGTGAAGGGCCCAGTTCAAAAGCTACTTTGCATTGTTTCTCTAATCATCTCTTCCAACCATAGAAATGGATACACATCATCTTTACTTCCCCTGGGAACTTTATCCTTCCAGAATGTATCATAGTCTGCCCTGTCTTACCATTATAGCTGGTAAATTACAAGCTCCTTAAGAATAGTATCTGTGTTTAATTTAATTTTGTACACCTCTTAGCACCTAGCAGAGGGATCTGCTCATAGTAGAGGCATAAGAAATATTTATTTAACAATAACTTCTTTCAGCATACGCTGCTTTAATATACTTCCTTTGAACTTGGCATTTGTGATACCTCCTTGTATCATTCCATATTCTCTTCCACACAGTTTCTCTAGATTTTCAAGGAACAAGATTTTCTTTTTATTAACAAGTTTAATTTTGCTATTTATTTGAATCTCAGCAGTCAGTGAATTGTACCCTCTCTTTTAATAGCCTCGTGTGCAAGCTGAACACAAGGACCACCATTCTGGCAGCAACTAACCCCAAAGGCCAGTATGACCCCCATGAGTCCGTGTCCGTGAACATTGCCCTTGGCAGCCCACTCTTAAGTCGATTTGATCTGATCCTGGTTTTGCTTGATACCAAGAATGAAGACTGGGATCGTATAATTTCCTCCTTTATCTTAGAAAACAAAGGTATGTGGAGATAAATTATTCACATTGGTGGAGAAAAAGTAGACATAACCAAATGAAATTCTCTTTGAAGAAAATTAAGTAAATACTCAAGGTACCTACCTAACCGGCAATAGAGAGATGCTTAGACCGAAGGCAGCAAGAGGAGCCATTTAGCGTGCCCAGAATAATGAGCAGAAAGAAGGAGGCCTGCTGATGATCTTATAGTTGGTAAATATGTTCTTTGTGATTAAAAGAGGGCAACCTTATGGTAAATAGTTACCACTCACCTCTTGCACGCAAAGAAAACTGGACTGAATTATGAAACAGAAATCTCTAAATGTGTGTTTCTCTTTAAGTTAAATTAGATTTATTCAAATACTGTGTATTACTATAGGACAGACCAGAATTATTCTGGATAATTTTAGCACCTGTAGGAAGTTTACCTTCATTAAGCTTAGATCCTAAGGCTGCTTGTTCTTGAACTATATGCCATGCAGAATCAGGTCTAGGTTTCAGTGGCCACAAACCTGAAGGTTATCTTTTTTAAAGATGAACACAAGAACGTTATCAAAACCCTTTAAGTGAGATGTTTGCCTGTTCTTAGAAATTGCTGACCTAGCAGCTGATATTTACAGGTTACCCAAGCAAATCAGAAAAGCTCTGGAGCATGGAAAAGATGAAAACCTATTTCTGCCTGATTCGAAATCTGCAGCCCACACTGTCTGACGTGGGTAATCAGGTTCTTCTCCGGTACTACCAGATGCAGAGGCAGAATGATTCCCGGAACGCTGCCCGGACCACCATCCGCCTGCTGGAAAGCTTGATCCGATTGGCAGAAGGTTTATTTCTTTCAACAAATAATACTTCTATTGGGTGCCCAATGCATGCAAGGCATGGAGCTTGGCACCATGATTCAAAGATGAATAAGAAGATTTTCTAAGGTGTTCATAGTTGCTTGAAAAGTAAAGGCTCTGAGCTATGAAACCTGCATTCTTCTGAGGACAGATTATGAGTATTGAGTAGAGTGTAGCATCATTAAGAGGACTCTTGGTGACATGATTCATGTCACCAAGTCTTATTTACTAACGTTTGTTTCTCAGTGGTGGTCTGTTAGCATTTTCGGTGGAATACTTGCTTGTTTAGAGTTGTTTCCAGTGAAGCATACCTGGTTTTTTCTCATTAATTGCCATTCACAGGCCACCACTAACATAACAGATGACCCCAACCCTAAGGCATGAGACTTACATGCATACATACAACTAACATGTATCTCAAGACTTTTTTTCTAGGGACACGTGGGTGGCTCAGTCGGTTAAACATCCAACTTCAGCTCAGGTCATGATCTCACAGTTCGTGAGTTCGAGCCAGTGTTGGGCTCTGTGCTGACAGCTCAGAGCCTGGAGCCTGCGTCAGATTCTGTGTCTCCCTCTCTCTCTGCCTCTCCCTCATTTCGCACTCTGTCTCTCTCAAAATAAATAAACAAACAAACATCAAGACTTTTTTTCTAATACTAGCTTTTATATTTAGCCCTTGTTAAAATAATTCTAAAAAAATTTCTGTGTGAACTGGCTGTATCATATGATGACAGAATATATACTTAATAAAAAGTTTTATAAAACAAATACACTTCACTGTGTCAAGGATTTATAGCTAATATTCAGACAAGTATCCCAAACGCAGGCTTGTGAGTTTGGTAGTTTTGAAAAGCTCACAGATAAAGAGAAGTGCCAGAGATGAGAAATGACTTTAATATTGTGTATTTCTATAATAGACTAGAAAATGAGGATTAATGGGGCACCTGGGTGCCTCAGTCAGTTAAGCGTCTGAGTCTTGGTTTCAGCTCAGGTCATGACCTCACGGTTTGTGGGATCGAGCCCCGCGTTGGGCTCTATGCTGACAACGCCTAGGATTCTCTCTCTCCCTGTCTCTCAGTCCCTCCCCCACTCACACACATGCACCTTCTCTCTCTTTCCCTCTCTGTCTGCAAAATAAGTAAATAAACATTTTTTTAAATGGAGATTAAAAGTTGTTGAATATTAGCTATATGCTTATATAACCCCTTTCTTTGTTGGAGCCCAGAGTACTTTCATGTAAATACCCAGAATTGACATGGGCTGTGAAAGATTAGGCCCATCATTAGAGAAACAACTTTAAAACTAATTGAAATTAGACTTCTGTGGGGTGCCTGGGTGGCTCATTTGGATAAGAGTCTGACTCTTGATTTTGGCTTAGGTCTTGATCTCAGGGTTGTGATTAAAGCCCCGCATAGGGCTCCAGGCTGGGTGTGGAGCCTACTGAAGGAAGGGAGGAAGGGAGAAAGGAAATAAATTAGACTTTTGTGCTTGTTTTAGTAAAATGAATTTGGTACTAGTAGCTCATTCATAAAATGTAATTTTTCAGGGGGTCAGGTAAAGTATTACATTTATCACGTCAGATGTGCATCAAAAAATTTCTGTCTTCGTAATTTTCTTAGCTCATGCTCGCCTGATGTTTCGTGACACTGTGACTCTGGAAGATGCTATTACAGCAGTGTCAGTAATGGAATCCTCGATGCAGGTAAGGGTATTTTGCACCTCATATTTGAACTCTATAAGCATGTAAAAAAAAAAAAAAGACAATTTATAGCATATCAGGAGTTGTAAAAGTGATCATAATCTAGATCTAATGATTTCAGGAAATATATCCAAAGGAAACCATTTAAAAGAAGGGGAAAACATGATCATGGAAGCATTCTTTGCGTCAGTAGCATTGCTTTTGCCAACTAGTGTGCAGCAGTGGGTGTCACTCTTTTTTCCTCAACACGTCTGAGGGGCACTCATGGTCCCACTAGTGACAGTGTGCTTCCTGGAGCAGTTCTTGCCACCAGGAACTGGAGGGAGAGAACTGTTGAAATTTTCAGAAGACCCAGTTGACTGACAGCCAAGATGGGAGTAGAGAGGGCCGATCTGGGATCAGTGGCCTCCAGCGTATGCTTCCTCTATGCAGGCTGACCGGTTGACTCTCTCTGGTATTTTCCATTTTCTCGATACCCCTTCAGGGAGGTGCACTGCTAGGAGGTGTGAATGCACTTCACACTTCCTTTCCTGAAAACCCTCTGCAGCAGTACCAGAGGCAGTGTGAACTCATTCTGGAAAAGCTGGAGCTGCACAACCTCTTGAGTGAAGAGCTAAGAAGACTTGAAAGGTGAGAAGAGAAATCCAAGAAAAGGCTTATAATGGAAAATCCTTGTTTGACACTTCGTGAAATGAAGGAAGTGGAAATTAAGTGGAAAATCTGTCTGTACTATCTGTAGGGGATTGTTTCAGTTGTCTGTTGCTATATAATCAACTACCCCAAAGCTTGGCGGCTTAAAGAAACAAAAACAAAACCACCACTACCACCATTTTATTGCTCACTTTTCTGAGAGTCGTAAATTCGTTTATCTCCACTCCACATAGTGTCGGCTGGGATCACTCATATACTTGAATTTAGCTGGGAGCTCAGGTGGAACTGGAACATCCAGAATGGTTTCCCTCTCATGTGTTGTGCCTTAGTGGAGGTGGCTTAAATGGCCAGGGGCTCTCTTTACCACAGGGGAGTCGGAATTCTGACATGGTAGCTTAATGCTCCAACAGAGCAAAAATGGAAGCCAGCAGGCCTCTTATGAGCTGGGCCAGAACTGATACAGCATCATTTCTGCCACATTTTATAAGTCAGAGCAAGACACAGGGTCAGCCCCCATGCAAGGTAGGGGAAAATAGACACCACCTCTTGATGGGAGGAGTGACATAGACATACAGGAATGGGGGAATTGATGGCTGCCATCTTTGGAGACAGCCTTCTGTAGCTACATTTCCTTGGCTTGCTGGTTTGGTGAGCCTCATGGAGAACGCTGGCAGGTTCTTTACTATATATGGTAAACTGTGTATTAATTTACTGAATTTATACCACCGGTTCCCAATTACATGAGAAGCACCAAGGTTGGCTACTCACAGTTCACACCCAAGACATGCAGTTTCCATGGAATCAAGAAGCCTTGGTAAATGGGATTTATTCTGTTCACTACCACTACTTCATCCTCTTCTCTTTCTTTGGGTCAATATAGGTAGAGCGGTGCCATTTAGAAAGGTGGCTGGGAATGCTGTTAAGAAAGAGGAAGCTGAACTCCAGGAGGTCAGTCTACCCCAGGCTAGACCCAGCCACAAAATATTATCATAATTTGGCTTTATCATTTTTCCTTGCCAGGAAAGGACCATGTGCAAGGGAGTTTACATGAAGAATCATAGTGTTTATTAATATTTTAATTTTATTCTTAATGGTTTTAAAGCTCTTTTCCAAGCATAATAAATGTTTGATCTTTATGTAACCCTGGTGAAAGAAAATCAGGTAGAAGACTGAGGCCCAGATTGCTTTCGAGCCAGCTGAATAGGATGTTTTGAAAGTTTGAGAAGTGGAGATAACTAGTAGTGACCTTTACCTGTGAAAGGCCCTCCTGGTCCATTAGCAACAGCTCTGACCCTCCCTTCAGCATCATCATTTTCCTTGCCTACATGTGCAGATTCATGACCTTTAAAATTTCACATATTTAACAGACAAAAAGTCTCCAGTGAGAATGATGTATTTTGTTAAAGAGGGAAACCTGTTTCTCCTCCAACAGGGTAACAACTCAAGAATGACAAAAGCAATGTTTCAAAACTCAGCTTTGTAATGATTTGTTAAAATTTGGGAAGCAACATGTCATGTGCATTACCTAGAGAATTTTTGCCCAGACTTCAATGTTTGCATGCTCCCTGCATACATGAGCTTCTAAAAAGCTAGACTTTGAGGGTGTACCTGTGACACATGAGTGAGCGATGGCAGAGGTATCCATTTGGGTATCTTGATGATCAGCGTGAGTGGCTCAATAATTGCCCTGAGTCTGGCAGCTGGCGTTGACCTCAAAGCTGGAAGCTGGTGAAAGGAGTTCCCGTGGAAGCAGAGCGGCTGCTGAAGGAGAATTTAGAGACTGAGATAGATTGTTGACCGAACAAGTATAACCTTGAGAATTATTTCCCTGGCTTTTCTCCTTTCACTCACTGCCTTCATGTAGTAGCATTCTCTCTCAAATTCATAAAACCCCAGCACAGCCTTCCTGGGGGAAGTTTGGGGACTGGCTTTGTGTTGCTAATACCTGGTGCCCCTTGTATAAAATCAACCCCCTTTTCTCTTGGTCTGGTTTTTTAATGATCCAGAGCCTAGTGTTAAGATGAAAGATACTCCTTTGGTTCTTTTATGGTTTGATGTAGCTGATCCTTTTTAGACCTGCCCTGGGCCCGGCTTGGCTTTTGGAAAGGCTGCTCATTTTGACTGAGCAGAAACTGGACATTTGGACTACCAAAAGCTGTCATGCTGGATTCAGGAAGGAAAGGAATTTGAAGCTCAGAATCAGTGTTATGTGATAGAAAAACAGTGGTTGAACTTACCAAATTCAAAATGACCCTCCTGGAGGGAAAGAAGAAGAAGGGTAGGTAATGATCTAAAAAAAATAGGATTCTGCCTTAAAATATCCTTTTCTTCTGATAACATCTTTGTAATGCAGGGGCATGTCCCAGTGTTGATCCTCAAAGTAACAAAACCAGGTTGCCCTGCAGATGACAGTGCATGACCTCCAAGGCACGTCTAAGGCTAATTTTGTCAAGCGAGAAAAGCGTAGCATATAGGTTTATCCCCTCAGGAAAGACTTGTCTATTCCTTAAAGTGGTCATATATGACTCATCAAACTATTGTACCTTTATCACACTTTTCTTCTGGAAAATGCTTACCAGTGACAGCCAGCCTCAAATGGTGGTCATTCTATTCATATGAAAACAGAATGCAAAGAGATTGTCTTTTAGGAAGGTATAGTAAAACTGGAAACATTTTATGTAGGGGAGAATTTAATTCCCAAAGTCAGAATAAGACTAAAATGGTAGGGCTAAATTATTCTATGCCTTAAATTCACTGTCTTTTAGAACATTTTTTATGGAGCTTTAACAATTATGAATATCTCTGACCCCAATTTGATGTATATTTGATAGAAGTAATTTTGCAAGCTATTTTGGGTTTTTTTTGTTTGGCTGTGACTGTGGTGAATATGGATTTTGCTGTATTGATGTGTCCAAATCTATAGTGAGTGAATATAACCCAGTATTTTTATCATAATTTTTTGTGGGTTTTTTTTTCCTGATCATAAGAGGTAATACATGTTCTTAATAGAGTATTTTGAAAAGTAACAGTAATAAATTAAAAAGATAAAAATCACATATAATCTTATTTCCCAGAGAGGCCTACCATTAACATTTTAATGTATTTAAATATATTTAAATCTAAAATTCATTTAAATGTAATGTATTTTCTTCTATACCTTTTTCTGTGATTACACATGATTTTTAGAATAACTTACTCGTCTGCTCTTTGGCTTAGTTCTTTTCATATTTAACACACGGAAGTGGGATCACGTTGCCCCTTATACTGCGAAGCTGTTCCTTTTGAGAAACTGTCATCTCTGTTGGAAGTTGATCCTTTGGCATTATTTCCATTTCGGGCATGCCCAAGATTGAAAATGACTATCACTGGTCAGATCCTTCATTCTGGAAGGTCAGTAGGTTTCACCTCTGTGTCAGCTGGATAGAGAGTAGCTGCCCAGAACATGTGTTGAAATGGCTACACTTTGCAGGAAAGATGTCACACTTGCTTGGGGGAGGTGTGCCATGAACGTGATGCCACAGGGCCAGCGGGATCACAGTCTCTACTCCCAAGGAAGGTGACTTTTAGGTGCGCTAAAATTCAGTACTCAGGTGAAGAGACGTGAGGAGATCATAATCTCTGGGCTTCCACTCTGTTTCTGACCTGCAGACTGCCTACGAAAGAACCACCCGATCAGCAGCTGTCCACTGTGCAGATAGTTAGAAGCCTGTGTTGTAGTGGAACATGTAACAGGAGAGATAAGAATAAGCATTTTACACTGACCTTCAAACAATCTTAAATGAATTAAATGGACTTTCAGAGAGATCTAAAGATGTAGACAAACCTGTTACTTCCTTTCCTTTATTTCATTTCAGTTTTAAAATGATGATCAAAGCACTTAAATTCTATACTGCTGAGAAAGGATAATTTCCTCCTGCTGCTCTAAGAGACTGTATTTGGTATTAACTTGGAATTATGTTGGACTGAAGCCTTTAGATGGCATCTCAGAGACTAAAGAAATGGAAAGGTTAAAAATTCTCTTCTCTTCAATACATGTTTTCCTTATTTATCTCTGCCACAGGTTACAGAATCAGAGTGCGTACCAATCCCAGCCCCAGGCAGTGGAGGCAGAGACTAACCCAGGATCCTTGAAAAATGATCCAGGAGAAGAATGCAAGTCCAGAATCTGGTCAGCACGGCAGGAAGTGAACTGTAGTACACTGACGTCCTCTGCTGGAGGCAGTCCTGAGGGAAGCCCACTTCCCAGTTCCCTCTCCCCCCTGGGGCCTAATACATCAACAAATAGAAAACATTTACCTGAGCACAAATACAGCAAAGATGAGAGTTTGGACTGGTTTGACTGCATAGCAGCTCATCAGATTGAGCCCAAAAACACTGTTCCTGTGTCTCCCAAAACAACTGGGGGGAAAATGGCTTTGAAAATCTTCCGGAACAAATCTCAGGGTAAGGAAAGGAATGAGCCAGGCCAAAGGAGCAAATTGGAAACTGGACAGCTTCTAGCACCAGGAGAGGCAGAAGCTCCATCAAGGCCAGATAATGTGGAAGGTAAAGAGGCAAAAAAGGCAGCAATGGTTTCTGAAATGGCAGTGCCTGCCGGTGAGCCAGACTCGGTACTGATGCATCACGTCTCCAGGAAACTGCACACACTGCACAAGGCGAGGGCCCAGGAGCTGTACAGGA
Organism: Felis catus; assembly: GCF_018350175.1. NCBI lineage: Eukaryota > Metazoa > Chordata > Mammalia > Carnivora > Felidae > Felis > Felis catus. The sequence goes on along the minus strand of NC_058372.1, from coordinate 106,804,258 downwards.
ATCCCTCCAGGGCGCCTTCACGGCCCACAGGCTCGCCTCATCCTCGCTCTGGTCCTGTACACAGCCCACAGGGAGCGTGGGAAACTCCCAAAAGAACGAGACAGAAATCCCTTGCTCAGAGGGAAGAGCCTGAACTTGAATATGCCGAGAGTCCAGGTCCCCCGTTGGCCAAACTAGCAAAATTTACTTTCAAACCAAAGTCGAAACTGATCCATTCCCCTGAAGACCACAGTCATGTGTCTCTGGGCACAACTGAAGTAGCCGTCCCAGGTCCTGAAACTCCCCACGTTGCAAGCAGAGACTCAACCTTGCCTGTGAAGGGTCCCCAAAAGTTGGCCTCTCCCTCAGGAAGCAGGAACTCAAACCAGCCACAGAGTGAGGCAAAGCAGGTGTCCCGGAAGCCACCGGAGGAAGACACGTCAAGAGAGGAGAGCAAACATGTCCCTGAAAGGAGAACCATCCAGCCTGAAGTAGAGCTTGGGAACAAGACTGAGCATTCTCATCTTACTTGTCAAAGAGACAGAAAGGAAGAGGTCTCAAGCAGTAACAAAAGCAGCAAGGTTCACTCCTGCACATTAGCCAAATTGGCAAACTTCTCCTTTACTTGCCCCTCTGCATCCAAACCGGAATCCCTTCCTCCTCCTGAAAGTGTCAACCAGGGAGAGAGAGGCCCAAGCCCTCCTCCCAGGACTGCAGCTCCAGTGCCCGGCAAGAAGAGGAGAACTTTCCAGCTAGACGGGTCCACTGAGAGATTGGCTCTTTCCAAAAAATCTCTCTTTACTTTATCAGAACTAGATGACGAAGCATTGGATTTTGATTGGGATGAAGAAATGAGAAAAAAACCATAATCATGAAAAGCTTTCAGGTCAAATTTCAGCCTCCCCAGCTCAACACAGCACCTTTGGGATATTGACGTGGTATTTATATGTGAACAAAAACTCTTGGCCATAATGAGTTCCATTTAGAATACCAGCACCCCCGACAGGCTTTATAATTTCAGCTTTACCTTCATGACTTGAAAAGTCATATAATCAGTGTCTGGCAGAGTCGGGCAGTGTCATACCAGCACTTGAATTAATCGAAATTGTGCTTAATTTTGCAAATGTAATACTTGTATTCCCAAAGATGTTTCTGTTTGTTTTGGGTTGGTTTTTTGTTGGTTTTGTTCTGCTGTTTTTGTTTTGTTTTGTTTTGTTTTGTTTTGTTTTGTTTTGTTTTGTTTTGTTTTGTTTTGTTTTGTTTTAATGGGGGTTGGGTCTTCGGGAGATCATTTCTTTCATTTACTTAGGAACAAATGCCAGGAAGGTAGCCCTCATAAAGTTAACAGGTTAGGTGAAGAATATTCTTTTTTTTTTCCTTCACCCAAGATGTGCTGAGTGTGATGAATATTGTAATTTTCCAAAATGATGTGATTTTTCTAATATTTTTGTGTTTATTCTCGTGTGTCAAATGAGATGTGCTAATGCTTTTCCTTCTTTAGGAGGCATCCTTACAGTTCCATGGTATTCTTAAAGATCTGGCAACTGGTCAAACAGCAGCTTTCTGAAGTATTGACCTTTTGAGTTTTCCCTGTTGTCTTGAGCTAACATTTTGTGCTTCAGATTCTTTGTATCATTGGCTGGGGCGGGGGGGGGGGGGGGGGGGGCTACCTTCAACACAACTTAAATCCTGTGGTTAGGAGAGCGTGTAGTAATCTCAATCATGTATCGTGGCATCTACCCAAGTGGTTAATATGGAAATATGATTCCTACTAAGTTATGATTCATTTGTCTTTAAAACCAAGCAAATGATGGCTGTGTTTGGTAGGAATAGACATCTCAAACTTTGTCTTTCTTAAGTCCTTTTAAAATCACTTTTTCCTTTGGATTCTAGCAGGAGCTGTTAGGATTTCTTAATTACAGACTTTATCTTCTGAATTATGAATTTTTAAAACAATAATTAATAGAGGCTTCCATTGTCTGAGGGGCTTTTAGATGTGAAGAGTACCCAAAACTACCTGTACTTTGTTTAATGATTGTTTCATTAAGTTCATACCAAAATATTAAGGAACCTCAAATTTTCTTGAGCATTTAAACATTAATTCCAAAATTGGCTAATTACGTTTTCTGAAAAATGTTAAACTGTGAGTACAAATTGATGAGTCTTTTGAAATAACACCTTAAACAGCTGGCGAGGATTGTAAAATGTACTATTGCACATTCACCTCAACTTATTCTGAATCATTAAGACTATAGTTTAGGTAATTTCTTCTTCCTTCTGTACTTACTTAATAACTTCCCAGTGTAGTATGATTCTTAATGTGATCTGTCCCTAATGTCTCAGTATTAGTACTTTCCTGAGTTTCAATAGTCTGACTAGAAATGAGGGAAAGAGAGAGGATCCGGGTTATCGACAGGTTGAATCTTGGTCTAGACACAGTCTAGTCTGATTGTGTAGACTGGGACAATTGAAACTGAGTCACCATGCCGAGCTGTTGTTTTTGGTTTGGTTTTTGTTTTTGTGGTAAACTTTTAAGTCCTCCTCTTATAAATGTCTTTGAAACTTGGTATCTCTTGCAGTAACGATGTATTAAATAAAGCTTTGAATGGCTGGCAGTACGTAACCTGTTGGCTTTGTCACTAGGGTATTTTGATATGTTCTGTTTTCATTATTTAAAATGGCTGTGTTCCTTATTGGGAATCTTGATTCTAGAGCTTGCACTTCTTGGTAATGAGGGATTTATGTACTTAACTTATCTCTTCAGGACATTGAATAATTCATGTTTTAAAATACGGTGTTAAATTGTCTCTCTTCCTTAATTATTGTATATGACCACCTGTGCCACCTGCTACCTGGTTATTCTTTGTACCCACAATGCATCCTATTATTTATGCTAATAAATCCACCCTATTTTTTATTTTAGCACCTTCTTCTGTCAGGATCATTTGGCTAAATTACAGGTTCCATGTATTTCTTTGATGCTTACCCAGTTAGAAATAACTTTGTAAATATTGTAAATAGACAAACTTATTAGAAGGAATAAAATATGTTCAATATGAACATTCCCCTACTTACTAAAAAATTAAACTTGTATCACAGCCTGCTTTCGGGTTACGACTACCTTGCTGTGCTTGTGTTTGATGGTCAAAATCTGACAACTTGGTCAAAAGGAAGTCCCATTATGTTGATGCCGATGTCCTTTTAGGACTCTGACATTTCTAAAAGTATCCGTAGCATCTGAAAATAACAGCACGTTCCAGACACACTTTGATTTTTTTCCTGCCTCTAGTCTTAGAATCAGCTACCCCCTAAGGCAGTCTATTCCCTTTATAGGCCGATGGTATTACAGGCCAAACTCATGGTCTTAAGGGCATGCAGGGTCAAAAGTACTACCACTGCTGTTTGCTCCCTGTAGTAGTTTAGAGCTTGAAAATGTCTAATGTCGTGAGGTCACATTCTATCCTGCTGTGTCCTGTTTTTCTTACGCTATGTGATTTCACAAGACTTTCTCTTATATGGTATTTAGCATGTACCAAAGAAGCACATGGGCATCTTGGGGGAGTATGTACAGTCTCAAAAATCATATTTCTGGTCAATAAGGGAAAGTATAAAAATAACCCTTAATTCTGCATCAACATGTCAGAATACTTTTATTTCAGGCCAGTGAACTCCTTTAAAACATTTTAGTAATGTAGAATTACACCTAATTTGCGAGACCAAACCAGAATTTTAACTCTCTTATAATTATGTAAAAGAGAGGAGTTTTCTGAACCTGTAAAAGATAATGTCTTCAGTGTATATGTGGTAGTCTAAAATTTCTAGTAGGGATTTTATTATAATTTTTAGTGTTTCTCAGAAATGCAGACAGAATAAGCTTATTATTCTGATATCTTTAACTGTTTGGCTTAAGCTTTAAACTTTTTCAGAAGCTATACCAAAACTTTAATAATAGAGATCTCCTCTTGTTGACAAATTTGAATTCCCACAAACACTGTACCTGATTCCTATGCTTTCTTCAAGTGCTAAAGCTGCCTAGCTGGTAGACTTATTGCAAGAACAATTGTAGGGAAAATCTCAGGTCAACCAGGATACCTTGAGGATACCTCAAGGATACCTGGAGGTCACTTTTAGCCAGTCCACAGCATTTGGGAATTCAGAACCAACCTACACTCAAAGTCTGGGTCACTAGGGCCTACCTGCCAGCCAGGTTAACCTTCCAGACGGCCTCGTTCCAAATCTAACGAACTCACAGGGTGGCAGACGAGGCCAGTGCAAATTCCTCAGTGTTCAGAATAATATCTCCCATGTCTACTTTCCTTATTGTTAACATTCAAGAAGATAAAAGAAGGCTCCTGGCTCACGTTAGTACTCCCATAGGGGTTTTGCCGTCTATGTCCCATGCAACAAGTGCCATAGCCCCCCCAGGTATATGGGGAGCCATTACCCACATATCCCCTTCACTGTTTCTCAGAAGACATGCACAGGAAGCTGTAGAAATTGCTCCCTGTGATACACTTTTCTGTTGTTCTTATATCAGTTCCCTTCTTAAAGGCTTAAAAATGCATCTAAATATAATGTTTGTATTAAATATTTATTAAATATTAACATTACTGTTAATAATGTATTAAATATTGTATTTCATATTTGAAACTTGACATTTCTGTCAAGTTAGGCTTAACTAAATTGTTGATGTGTCTATGTAAATACTCTGATTCAAGATAAAGTCTCAGAAGGGAAATAGGATTTATACACTGGGCCTGATCTCCCCCAGGAAGTAGGGTATAAGTTATTTATCTTCCGGGCACAAATGGTTTTTAGGCCACTCTTCTCTATGTTTGGTTAGAACCTTAAGCGTTGGCCAAGTTGAACCACCAGAAAGGTTCATTTTTATGTGGGGGCAAACATGGTTTAATTTAGGACTTTCATAATAAAACAAGCCAGTATGGTAATACTACTTAACACATCTGATCTGACTTTTTCAGTGCCTACTGATACATAAAGACCAGGAAGCCTAGCAAATTGAGAATCAGGCGAATTGGGTTTCTAGAACCGAGTGATCAGTAGCCAGCAGTATGACCTTGCTGTCTATAAGGCTCTTGTCCATAAAAGAGGATTAAGCATTTCTGATTCAGGTATTACTGAGTTACAAAAGAGGAAAACTTCAGAGGCTAGCTGAAATAAAAGGTTCACTGCAAGGGTATGGCGGGGAATCTCATTAAGGGCAGGAAACAAAGTTTAACCAGCCTACATGACCCTGGAACTGAAAAGTTCTCTCAGCCTCTCTGGGGTTCTCAAGGTCCCTTGAGATTCCCTGGGGTTCTCAAGGTCCCTTATCGCCACTTCTCATGGTGAGCGTGCTCCCAAGTACTGTCCCTCTCTGCAGCCCTGTTCTCTGTGCTAACTTGGGGTTTCTCTGGTGCCTTGCAGCTTTTGATCTACCTTGAGGCCTGGCTCCCTGCTGTTCCTTTCTCTGATCTTTCCGGAGGACTCACCTATCTGCATTTTACAGATTCAGGCTCAGTGTTCACTTGGTTCAAGAGGATGTGGGGGGTGAGGGAGTGTGTGGCCACATTGTACAAACAGCATCCGGAGCCGTGGGTGGAGTCCATCTCCAACAATGGGGTGAGAGGCCGTGATTGGCCAGTCTAGCAAACTTCTGTCTTCACAGGGTTTTTGGGTTGTAAGTTCTATAATTCTGTAACCTTTTTTGTTTCTGTTACAGTTACTGAGTTGAGACAGCATGCCTCTAAACGTACTTGGATCATCTTTCCTAAGGGAGCCTTGTAAATTCCTGCCCGACAGCAACTAGGTATTTTTCAAGGAGTGCAAGCCACTTTGGGCTTGTTGGAAGTGCAGTACAGGCTACCGGCCACCGAGGGCGCTGTTTGTTTTGTCACTGGTTATTAAGTTTCCATTTTTCTGCGCATAAATTTCTCATCATAACTCCGTTATAGGGTTTAGAAATACTTGGATGAAAATCAAAATATATAGGAGCATTAAAAGACACCTGAAATATACTTTAGAAATAATGTCTGCAGTTAAGATATATTTTAACATTTTCCAAATTTTCAACTTTATAATCGCCAACAAAGCAGGGACTAGATCCACTGTGAAGAGAGGAAGATACATGTGTCTCAGGCCTACTTTGGTCCTTTTAGAATTACAGTTAGTCCAGGATAATTTTAAATTGAGGATTCATACATATACTGGTCTCTAATCTTATTTTACCACTGTTGGGAAATTAAACTACGTTGGAAGAAGGGGAGCCCAAAGCTGCCTTGAAGGATCCAGCATATTGGAAACCTTTGATTTTCTGCCTTTGAGAGGCCTCCATGCAATGGGGAATGACAAGTTGCCTGGAGTACGGTAAACCCCTGGAGACCACCCCCCCCCACACACACACCATTTATATACTCTGTCCCTAAGAACTGGTAAAGATGAACAAAATAGTGTAACACAACCTATCCTTGAATGGGAAGTTACCTGCCAGACACGGTCCAGTCATTTCGCTTCCCAATATCATTATATGTTCATGAAGGTTACAAAAACCAAGAAACTTTAATTTCCTTATAATTAGATATATGGATGTTATAATTGTTTTCTCAAAAAATGCTAAAATAAACTGAGTTTCAAAGAAACCTTGAGCCAAAGTTAAATTTTAAATTCACAGCAACTGAAATATTTCTAAATTGGTTTTAAGTGCTTATTTATTTCAATGAGATTTTAATTACAACATGACAATCATAATATTAGTACTTACTCTTCAAAACACAACACATGACATTTGATTTTCACATTAATACTATTCATAATGAAGGTGATACTTTTACAAATGGGGGAAACCTCAGACATTTA